>NC_135076.1:965000-1212500 GCF_051107435.1 Chaetodon auriga
TGTCCTGTAGAAGTGCCTCCACCTCTGGAGCATCCGCTGCACTACTGCTGTTCTGTCGCTTTGCTTTTGTTACTGCTCGCTTGCAGTTGTTTTATTCTTTTTATTATTGTTATTGTTAGCATTAGTTCTTTTTTTCTTCTTCTTTCTTCTTCTTCTTTCTTCTTTCTTTTTTTTAAATTTTTTTTTATTTTTAAGCCTTATCAATTTAGTTGTCCCTATTTGTATATGTTTTTATTTTTGTATGGTATTTATGGTTTGCAGTTCGTTTTTATCATTAGTTATTGTTAAGTAGGTTTTGGGATTTGGGTTATTTAGTTATTCCTTAATATATGTTCTTTGTTAATTAATTTTTCCTTGTTTATTGGGCAGGCACTGTTGGGACGGTGTGGCGAGGGACTGACTGACCCCCCCCCCCCGTGGTGGTGGTCCCTTCACTCCTTGTAGCCGTGCACTTCGGTGTCCATCAATAGTGTGTGTTTCTTTTTTTCTCACGTGTGGTGTGCAGTGTCAGGACCCTTCCCTTTCCCCCTCAGCTAGTCATCTCTGCCTAGTGAGCCCTCAGCCCTGTGCCCTCTTTTTCTTTTTTATCAAAAAGTTGCTATTAATAAATTTCCATTTGTACATCCTCGTGTGGAATCACGTCAGTTTCTGGTGTCTGTCAAACCTGTGTGACCTGTGGTCAGTATTAGCATCTTTCCTGGGGGTGAAATGCCCCTAGGTGGCGTTGTCGGACATTTCTAATCAACTGAAGTAAAATATAACCCTCGTTGCATCGCCACACCTAGCTATGCATCAGAAGATGTTTCACTACAACTACAAATTGGCAGCCGCGGTATGAGCAGTTTCTCCTTTGCAGGTGGCTGTTGCTTCGCCATAACTTTCACTAGAGTCCTGACGCCGCTAACAGAGCCGTTCGACTGAGCAGCAGCCAGCAGCATGAGCGGAGGGAGGGGGGTGGTTTGCAGCATGTGTGAGTAGTGATTGACAGATGTCAGAAACCCCCTCAGAGGCTCCTCTGGCTCTGATTGCAGTAGGAGCAGTACGTGGGACCAATTGAGACGTTTTTTTCACAGATTACATGTTTCATGTACTGCTGTCTGGGCACAGTTTGAGCAAATATGACAAAAAAAAATTACTTTTATACAAGTTACCTACTGCAGCTTTAAAAACTCAACAGCAAATTTATCTGATGCATTATCAAAAGTGTATTGAAATCACCAACAATCAAAACTTTGTTAAATTTCACAACCACAGAAGATGAAAACTCTGCAAATTCAATTGGAAAGCCTAGCAACTAATCGTCCTCCCTGACCAGATCCTGAGTACACTGGCAAAGTTATGATCCATGTGGCACACTTCAGACAAAGCACTTCAACCAGGTCTTAGTAATAACCAGAAAGTCCAAATCATGAGACATAAAGAGGTCCCTTAGGATGAAAGTCTTATTATTTGATTTCTCATGACTGTTTATGAGTGCAGATAACCGAGCTGGATCAGGTTGCAACTGTTTACTGCAGATTTATCAATGAGGGCACTTTTCTTTGGCCTGAAGTTTGTGATGATGAGACTCATTGAGCCAGGATCGGGCGAGATGGACTGGTGGAAGTGTTCATGCCGGTCGGCACAATGGTGGGAGCTAGGGGAGTAGACAGTGTCATTGGATGGGGCAGGAAAGGAAGAGGGGTGTTTTGGAGAGAGTGTGTGGTGTGTCATGCTGTATTCATGTATGTGGAAAGAACAGGACGTCATGCTGAATATTAACAAATTCATCAACCTGTATTCTAGACCCCATCCCAACTAAGCTGCTTAAAGAGTTTTAACTTTAATTGGCTCTTACTTATTTGACATGATCAATCTGTCTTTATCAACAGGCTACGTACCACAGTCCTTTAAAGTAGCTGTAATAAAACCTCTACTTAAAAAGCCTACTCTTGATCCAGGAGTTTTAGCCAACTATAGATATCCAACCTTCCCTTTCTCTCAAAAATTCTTGAGAAAGCAGTTGCTAATCAGCTGTCCCACTTTCTACACAACAGTAGTTTATTTGAAGATTTCCAGTCAGGATTTAGAGAGCATCATAGCACGGAGAAAGCACCAGTTAAAGTTACAAATGACCTTCTAATTGCATCAGATAAAGGACTTGTCTTATTAGATCTTAGTGCTGCATTTGACACCATTGACCATGGTATCCTATTGAAGAGACTGGAACACTTCATTGACATTAAGGGAACTGCACTAAGCTGGTTAAATCCTACTTTTCAGATCCCTCTCAGTTTGTACACATTAATGATGACTCCTCTGTGCTCGCTAAAGTCAGCTACGGAGTTCCACAGGGTTCTGTGCTTGGACCAATTCTATTCACCTTATATATGCTTCCTTTAGGGAACATTATCAGGAAACACTCAATAAATTTTCATTGCTATACAGATGATACCAGCTATATTTATGAATGAAGCCAGAAGAAACCTCAGTTAACTAGACTACAAGTGTGTCTTCAGGACATAAAGACAAAACTGAAATTATAGTACTGGGCCCTGAACACTGTAGGAATTAGATGACTTACTTATCCCAGGAATCAGTCTATGAATTGTACAAGTCTTTGTGGCCCTTTCTCAAAGAGGACAAAAGAACATTCAATGAGGGAAACAGGATGAAGGGGGGAGTTTAGGGTGCAATTCATTGTACCTGAGGACTTTATGGTATAGTATGAACCCTGGGAAACAGGATGAGTGAACTCCCCCAAATGGTCATTGTTTTTAAGGGACTGATTTACCAATACCAGGTGCATGTGACAGCCAGTTGTCTTTTTTGTTGCCAAACAGTATAAAAGCCAAGACATTGTGGAGATCTGCAGAGAACACTGTGCATGAGTCCTCCCTCCATGCTGCATGTATTAAAGAGACCTGCTTCATCACACTGAGTCTGTAATTCTTCTGAGAATTAGCAACTCTCAACGAGCAACAAGGAGAATTTCCCTTACAACACCTTAGAAACTCACTTTCTGATGACGTAGCAGTTACAGATGGCTTTGTGATGGCCTCCAGCACCACTGTATCTGGAATCTGGGAGTTATCTTTGATCAGGACATGTCCTTTCACTCCCATGTAAAACAAGGACTGCCTTTTTTCACCTATGTAACATTGCAAAAATTAGGCACATCCTGTCTCAAAATGATGCAGAAAAACTAGTCCATGCATTCGTAACTTCCAGGTTGGATTATTCAGGCTGCCCAAATTTGTTGCTGAGTATTCTCCAGTTGCTCCAGCTTACTGTGATTGCATTTCTGTCTGTCTCTCTCTGTCTGTCTCTCACCCTCTCTCTCCCACCCAACCGATCGAGGCAGATGGCCACCCACCCAGAGCCTGCTTCTGCCTGAGGTTTCTGCCTGTTAAAAGGAAGTTTTTCCTCGCCACTGTTGCCAAGTGCTTGCTCATTAGGGAATTGTTGGGTCTCTGTAGATAAAAAGAGTTTGGTATATACCAGGTGTATATGGAAAGTGTTCTGAGACAACTTCTGTTGTGATTTGGCGCTATATAAATAAAATTGATTTGAATTGATGAAAATATGCAAAACTCTGTCACACTGCATAAAAAGCTGATGTCTGTAGCCATGACCTGAACTTTCACAGGATACTTAATGAACAACTAAACACTTCCAGGAATTAGCAGTGCATTGTGAATAAAAAATTCTATCACACTTTCCAAATCAATGCCATATTTTTCATAGATGCTTACACAGTAGAACTTTTATCAAGTTTTGGAAAGACTCTGAAGTCATGCTTGGGTCCACTTTTATGTAAAAAACAAACAAACAAACAAACAAACAAACAAAAAACTTAACAAAATGGATGTAGTTATGCTGATGACTCAACTTCAGTTTGTGTGCCACCAAATTTAGTGGTGCTAACAGAGATTTCTATACAGTTCTAGCTACATATCAAGACAAAATGTGTGGAAATTAATACATTTGTACTGAACATTGCCAAAACTAAATGTATTTGGTAGTAGGAATGTTCTTACTAACACCACTGCACTCAACGAATTACTGGGTCTTAATTTACATGACTTACTCTCTTGTTCTGACCGTATTGATTACCTTGTCTCCAAGATCAGAAAGGCATCACTGTTTCATGGAAATGTTCTCTTCCATCTTCTGTTGTGATTGATGTTTTTATGTCACTTGTTCTGTCACACCTGGAGTACTGCCCAGTCATCTGTGTTAGAATCCAGGAATATCATCATCTCGGTGAGGTGTTTAGCAAGGGGTTAGTCATCTCCCTACCACCTGACTGTCCTTTTGCCTGCCATTGATCTCATCCCTGGGGGCCCTTTACCAACCAGTTGCTTCAATCTGTCATGCCCAGAATGAGAAACCATGGAGACATAGATCGCAGCAGGTATTATTTGTCCCTGTCCTCTGTGGTGTATTAGAACAGAGGCCCCAAGCCACATGGATCAAAAATTCTAAAGTATTAGCTATGCTCAATTGTTCAGGAAAATCTTCTTGTTGGTGTTCAATGAAATCATCAGGAGTCAGAGTTCTGGGTAGCAAAGACTTTGATGTTGACAAAAAAGGAGAACTGTTCAACATGTACACAAGATACACCAGAAGAGTTCTGATCTACTATGGGTGGCGCTTCTGCTTTTATAGAGTTGGGACTGTGCTTGTCCACACCCATTGTCCATCCCCTAAACATTGTATAAGTCTTGAGGTAATACACCATTAGTTAGTTATTAGTACTTTCCCAACATATGTAATCGGTGGACTCTAGAGTACTCTGCGTGGTGTTGTGATGAACAAGCCCAAACCATAATTATCTGTGGAGGCAGCTGACAGCAAGAGGTTGTAGTATCTGCTCTTCTGCAGGAAACTCTTACCTCCTGGCCTTGAGGAATCTTTCCACCCGTATATAATGTAAACCTTTAACATAAACGTTGAGAGGCCATGACCGTATTAGGCCCTCTCTTATTTTGCAGTATATGCTCTGCCATAACCATATTAGGTCTTCTTCAACCCTTCTGTGTTAATTGTATGAACACAACTCCCCTATATAATTCATGTCTGAGATGCTGTATGTGTGTGTTGATTCTATTGGCTGAAACCACCCAGACATAGCATGCTGTCTGAGATGCTGTACTTGCTTTAATAAACCTTTTTATATATGAACAAGACAGTATCGGCAGAGAACTTCTTCATCATCTTCATTTCATTGCTGCATCATTTATACACAACAAGGTAAAAAACAAAATCCTCCATCAATTATAGCCTTACAACTCGAGCCCCTCTCCCATGAAGTACAACAGCAAAAAGGGGGGCCATGTTACATTCAATAAAGTGCAATAAAACACAGAAAACATACCTGACATCAAGAGGTAAAAAACAAAATCTTCCGTCAATTACAACCATGCAACTCGAGTCTCTTCACAAATAAAGTGACAGGAATTTGTTAGAATATTATACAACAAGTTTAGGCTGAAAAATGAACTTTTAACCATCGCTTAACAGCACTAAAACACAGATGTTACAGCGAGAATAATGACGCTTACCTCTCCCATGCAGTACAACAGCAAAAGGGGAGAGATAAGGCGGGAGACACCCCTTTATAGGAAGGGTACCTCCAAAGGTGAACATAGGGGTACAGAAACTGTGTATTAAATGTTCCTCATATTGACTATGGAGGCCTAAGTGTGTCACGTAATAGCAACAGAAACACATTTTGTGTAATTATAATACTTAATATTACAACTGTACATCTGGCTTCTTTACACATATAACTGCTGTATAAATGACCCTGTTACACATATATGTGATGGGATCTGGGAAAACCAGTCACATGTCGAAATTTTACCTTTTGGAAATTCTAATCACCTAGAAGCTTATTTCAAGCTCTTTTCAAATCTGCTTTCATTATTTTTTATATCTGGTTTGTATCAAGTGTTATGATCACTTGAAGTCAGCTGATCAGAAGGATTTTTTGGAGCAGAATTTTGAGAAACACAGGTTTAAAGACAAGGATTCTAAATCAGAACATGACCAGCTACCTCAAACTCTCTCTGTCTCTGAAGCTTTGACATCTCTCTCTCTGTATCTCGTAGCATCTGACTGAGGTGTCAAAATAATGTTTTGATGATTAGTATGACCAGATGTCCCGCTTTGTGTGGGACAGTCACGCATTTCCATTACTTTTCACACGTCCCACAAATTACGACGTTGTCGCGAATTGTTAGTGACACTATCAATAATAATTATTAATGATTAATTTATTTAATAATCTCCTTCAGACAAATTACACCAGTGTTTTCTTTTCTTTCCTTCCCTGCAGCCCACGGCAAACACTCACTTTTCTCTTGACTTCAGTTTACTTAGTGTTTACTTCACTTTCAGTTGTTTTCCTCTTCTCTTCAGAAAAACATTTTTCTCCAATTCTTTTCCCAGTCTTCTTGTAACTTCAATTTTCGCTTGCCACGCTAAACTGCATAACTTTTTCAAAGTTGAAGTCGAATTCTTCTTTTCTTTAATCATTCAGGCAACAGAGGTGGGAAGTAATGAAGTACAAATACTTTGTTACTGTACTTAAATAGATTTTTCAGGTATCTGTACTTTTTTTTATTTTTATTTTTCTGATGACTTTTTACTTTTACTCCCTACATTTGAACACAAATATCTGTACTTTCTACTCCTTACATTCTCAAAACTGGCTTGTTACTTGTTTCAACCTCTGCGGATGATGACATGACATAAAAGACGTAACAACACAGAGAGGGAAAGTCAACCGCGGAGAGAGGGCATTGAGTGCCTGTAAGGTTTGTCGTACAGAGAAAAACACCAACAGCAACATGGATGAAGAGAGTGAACCAGGGAACATTGCAGGCGACAACGGAACAGATCCGGCGAAGCAAGACATTCCCCATCCATGGCCTTATTTAAGAGAGCTCTTTGATGTTGTCGGCTTCAAGAATGATTCATGGTGAATGCGTTGTGTCTTGTGCCAACCTAAAAATCATGAGCTTCTGGCATTCAAGAATTCTTTGTCAAATCTGAAAAAACACATACGGGTAAAAGTGTATTTTCAGTTGTTATCATTAGATAATTTAGCATGTTCTGAAAGTAAGATAATAACATTAGCAATGCTATGGGAACACGTTGTTTTGATAGCATTATCAGCATACAAGCTTGAGTTAATGCTAGTTAGCTAGAATTAGCTTGCTAAGTCTGTCAACTGAACTACTCTTTGTGTATATGTCTGTGTCTTTTATGTCACTCCTAGAGAAAGCATGTAACTCACCTAGAGAGGTGTAAAAACCTCACTTCACCTGCTTTGAAGAGGAATTCAACCTCAGATAAAGGCCCATCCAAACAACTTAAACTGTGGGAAACCAAGAGAGTGTCACAAAAAAGTGTGGATGATGATTATAAACTTTGTTGTTCAAGGTCTGCATCCTCTCATTATTGTCCAACAGCAGGATTTTAAAACTTTTGTGCACCACCTACAACCAGATGTGGTTGTAATGTCCCGCGGTACCATTAAAAACAAAGTTGAGAAGACAACACTAGAAATGAAGAATATTCTGAAGGCTGCCATGAGTGAGGTCGAGTTCATCGCTACCACTACCGATAGCTGGACAGCACACAGATGAAGTTTCATTGATCTAACTTCAAACTTCAAACTTTATTTATTTATATGGCACTTTTCATACTTAAAAAGCAACACAAAGTGCCTCACAGAGGCTAAAAACAACAAAGAAGAAAACCCAGCCCTCCTGCCCCCATAAATACATACAGAAACACACACACAGACACGTACACACGCGCACACACACCCACACACACACCCACACACACACCCATACAGACAAGATAAGGGGTAAGCCACCTTTGGGGTCCATCCACACTGAGAGGGCCCCCGGCTCATGACCGGGGGGCGCCACTCAAAACCACCCCGACCCAGGCAGACAGGAGACCCCACACCAAGGTGCAGAGGCCTCCAGCCATCCAGGCCAGAGCCGTCCCCTCAGCAGCGCCCCCATCAGTAGGCCAGGAGCAGTTCCCAGTGAGGGGGGCCCCCATGAGGAAACGCTTGACCTAAAAACCAAGGACCCCCATGAGGAAACGCTGGAGCTAAAAACCAAGGGACTAAGACATAAACATAAAATTAGTAAATGAAATAAATAGCAATTAAACATGTTGCTAAAATATGCAACTAAAATAAGATACGAACAAAGATAAACATGCTAAGAAGCGTGAATAAGATAAATCAAACAAGTCAATTGAAAGCCTGATTAAAAAGGTGGGTCTTGAGCCTCTTTTTAAAAACATCAACAGTCTCTGCGGCGCTGAGGCTCTCCGGCAGGCTGTTCCACAATCGGGGTCCATAATAACTAAAGGCCGCCTCCCCGTGTGTTTTAGTTCTTACTTTTGGAATGGTTAAGAGGCCAGTACCGGAGGACCTCAGGGTCCGCGAGGGTTGGTAGGGTAAAAGTAGGTCAGATAAATAAGAAGGAGCAAGACCATGAAGACATTTAAAAACTAATAAAAGAACCTTAAAATCGATCCTGAAACGCACGGGGAGCCAATGCAGCGATCTTAAAACTGGCGTAATGTGCTCCCGCCCTCTGGTCCTCGTCAGCACTCGTGCGGCTGAATTCTGTAGTAATTGAAGGTTGGAGATACTCTTTTTGGGAAGACCAGAGAACAGGGCATTACAGTAATCTAAGCAACAGGAGATAAAAGCATGCATCAGCACCTCCGTGTTGGCCTGAGAGAGAAACGAGCGGACTCTGGCTATGTTCTTGAGATGGTAAAAACCTATCTTTGTTATGTTTTTGATGTGTGGAATAAAATTCAGCTCAGAGTCAAAAATCACGCCCAGATTTTTTACAGCATGTGTTGGTTTAAGATCTTGTAGTTTTGGTAAAAGTTTCTCTCTCTGGTCTTCAGGACCAATGACTAAGACCTCTGTTTTGTCCTGGTTGAGCTGAAGGAAATTTTCTGCCATCCATGACTTTATGTCTAAAATGCAGTTAAAAAGGGCGTCAATTGGCCCTGTGTCATCAGGAGACACGGCAATGTACAGTTGTGTATCATCAGCATAACTATGGAAGCTGATGCCGTGCCTCCTGATGACGTCCCCAAGGGGTAGCATGTACAGATTAAAAAGAGTTGGACCTAAAATTGACCCCTGGGGAACCCCACACTTGATCTCATGGGTTCCTGAGGAACATGCATCCCAACTTACAAAGAAGTGTCGGTCAGTGAGGTATGAGACGAACCAGTTAAAAGCAGTACCTGAGAGGCCGACCAGGTGCCTCAGCCTGTCTAATAAAATGGGATGGTCTACTGTATCGAAGGCGGCGGTTAGATCCAGCAGTACCAAGACTGTGAGCTTGTGGTTATCCAAGTTGGACCTGATATCATTTAAAATCTTTAAGAGGGCTGTCTCGGTACTGTGGTTCATCCTAAAACCAGACTGATGCCTTTCTAAAATGTTATTTTTGTTTAAAAAGTCATTTACTTGGTTAAAAACTAGTTTTTCTAAAATTTTACTCAAAAAAGGTAAGTTGGATACAGGTCGGTAGTTATTAAGAATGTTGGGGTCTAAATTGCTCTTCTTCAGAAGGGGCTTCACCACCGCCGTTTTAAAGGAGGCGGGGAAGACACCCGTCTGAAGAGAGCAATTCACCATGTATAACAGCTGTTCCTCAAAGAATCCATAGAGTGTTTTAAAAAACGGTGTGGGAATTGGATCTAAAAGGCAGGTTGTAGGGTTTACCTGGGAGAAAACTCGACCAAGTGTCCTTGCATCAACCAGGGCAAAACTCTCCAGTGTTTCCTCAGGTAGAACCTGAACTGTTTGTTAAAAGATCAATGGTTGAGAAGAGAAATTTGGGATTATTTTTGTGGTCAGAGATTAGTTTTTTGAAGTGAGAAATTCTTGCCTGTTTAATAGTGCTATTGTAAGTTTTGAGGTGTTGACGTAAAACTTCATAGTGGACTGTTAGTTTTGATTTTCTCCATTTCCTTTCGGCACTCCTGCAGTTTCTTTTCAGTTGCTTAATTTCCTCATTTCTCCACGGAGGTATAGGTTTTTTCTTAATTGTTTTTGTTAAAAGAGGAGCCACTGAGTTCAGCGTTGACTTCAAATTGCTGTTAAAACTGTCAACGATAAACTCACAGGGTGCTGGTAAAATCTCTGCGGGAGTGCTCTGTAAAATCTGGATAAAATTTGCAGCCACTTCAGGAGTTAGGTAGCGTTTCCTCACTGTTCTCACTGGAGCCTCCCGCTGATTAAAACTGGTGATGTTAAAAAACACACAATAGTGGTCAGACACAGCCAGATCCACAACAGAGGACACACCCACAGACAGGCCATAAGTTATGACCAGGTCCAGGGTGTGTCCCCTGTCGTGGGTCAGCTGCGTAACGTGCTGTTTAAAATCCAGACAGTTTAAGAGGTTTAAAAATTCTCTGGATACTGGGTCCAAGCTGATGTCTACGTGTAGATTAAAATCACCAGTTATTAAAATCCTGTTGTAGGTGGTGTGAATGACTGATAAGAATTCAGAGAATTCGCTGATAAAAGAGGATGAATACTTGGGTGGTCTGTAGACGGTTATGCAAAGAATAGGAGGGCTGCTAAAAACAAAGGCATGGTGCTCAAATGATGTAAAACTGTTAAAAGAGACTGCATTTGCAGACGTTGTAATTCTTGTGATGGATGCAGTTCCGCCTCCTTTCTTGCCCCCCCTAGTAGAGAATAAAAAGTTAAAATTTGGTGGGGAGGCCTCAGTGAGAACAACAGGTGCATCGGTGCCAAGCCATGTCTCTGTAAGGAGAATGCCATCTAGCTTTTTGTCTAAAATCAAATCATTTATGATAAAAGATTTGTTTAAAAGAGAGCGCACATTCAGCACAGCTAATTTGATATCTGTGCTGAACGTGCGCTTATCATGGTGTTTTAAAGGAATGTTAAGAACAGGACTGGGTCTAAAAACATTCCTGGATTTTAACTGTCTGTGTGAAGTGATGGTTCTAATGGAGTGAATGTCCTGAGTTTTTGGTGGCTGAGAGGAGGTTACTGATGTAAAGGTGTGTATGGTGTGGGTGAAACATGTGGTGCAGGTGAGTGTGGGGCAGAGGGCCCGTGTGCGTGAGTCATACCATTTAGTCAGGAGGTGGCTGAAGTGCAGGACCGGACAGTGAGATCAATGTTGACTGATAAAAGCCGTGAACCCTCCTGGTTGGGGTGGAGACTGTCCTGTTTAAAAAGGCAAGGTCTGTTTAAAAACGCTATAAAATTGTCCACATACGGGATGCTTTTACTCAGGCAGTATCCCTTCAGCCACAGGTGCAGCTGGCGAAGCCGGCTGGTGATGACGTCACCGTAGCGTGGTGGGGGAAGCGAGCCGGAGATAATTAGGCGCTTCCCCGTGTCCAACAGGCGGTCGATCAGCGACACGAAGTCCTTCTTCAGGGCCTCAGACTGCTGGTTTTTCACGTCGTTGATGCCGGCCTCCAGGACCTGGAGGCCGGGCCGTGCTGCGCACACAGCTGAAGAGCGGCGGATGCAACCTCCGTGACGCGTGCTCCAGGGTGGCAGAAGGTCCGGCCGCCGAGCACTGCCACGTGCCTGACCATGGAGGTCCCCACCACCAGCACCGAGGGGCGGGTGCGCTGCATCACTGGCTCCCTGGAGGTGCGGCGGGGGCGAGGTGGAGCCTGCCGGGGTCGGGACGTGGTTGCTCCGGGCCGAGCTGGAGGGGAGGGACCATGCTGGACTGGCGGATCCCACTTCCTGGACTGGTGAGAGCCACGGACAGCTGGGTGGACAGGTCCTGGCGGCGAGCTGGACCGACGGGAGGGAAATCCTGCAGGCTCAAGATGTCGAACCTGTTGTCCAGTGGCAGCTCCGGAGGTGGTGGAGGAGGAGATGGCCGGGCTCCAGCGCCCCGGTGTACCACCGACCAGGATTCCCTCGGCCTGAGTGGAGTTGAGCTTACTGGACCCTCCGCCCCGTCCTCCCCGGTGAAGCAGTGCGACTCCGCGGGGCGAAGGCAGGAAGTGGAAGGTGCCGATGCCTTGGGCTTGGCTCCCTGTCGGTGCCAGCGGGACTCGGCCAGTGCTGGTGCCGGAGTTCCGGTGGTGATCGAGCCGGTCCACGGCAGGGTGGTCTCGTTCGTGGCCGCCATGTACCGGTCACCAGCGCCGGATGCCCTCAGGTAGGTGATATGTTTGGCCTGGGCCGTGGCGACAGTGGAGAAGTCCAGGAGGATCTTGTCCCTCTCCTTGAGGTCGGCCCGCAGACTGGAGATGCTCTCCCGTAGTTTCGAGAGGGTGGGAAGGCAGGACTCACACAACTACAACTACTGTTAATGGCTCTGATTTTATTAAGGCTTTTCGAGTCTACGGACAGCTGGATAAATAACAATGAAGAACCACTTGAGGGGGCAAGGCCGAGTGAAACAGCAGAAGGTCACCTTCTGAACTTGGTGTCAACAGTTGATGTTTCAGAAGCAAATGCCAACACCATCTACAAAAGACTCTCTCATTCAGTATTTTCAAAGTGCTGGAGTCAATGGAACAAAAGCGGTAGATCCACTGCGGCTGCAGAGATAATTGAAGAAAAATGCAAACTCCAGCTCTTGAGGCCAAATGAGAGGAGGTGGAATTCTCTTTTCCTGGCTGTGGGGAGAGGATTGCAAAGATCATGAGAGAACAAGGAAAAGGAACCATTACAGCTGTGTGCAGAGTGCTAAAAATTCCCATGTAAGTACCATACCACTTAATTTTCATAACTTTAATGACTGTTTTATGAGGTAATATTATTTATTAATACATAGTCCAGTTTTTAGATATATTTATATGTATACAATCTCTGTGTGTGTGTGTGTGTGTGTGTGTGTGTGTGTAACATATATAGAAATTAGTCATGTGTTACATTTTGTCTTTTGACAGGTTCACTCCTGCTGAGATTGCCTTTTTCGCAGAATGTGTGAAGACAATGAGCCCATTTGCAAAGGCGGTTGATGTTCTTCAGGGAGAGGCCAGTGTGCAGGTGGGATGGCTGTTACCCACAATAACACTACTCAAGACTAAGCTCCACCACCTTCGACTTTCCTCCAAATTCTGTGGGCCTTATCTAGATGCTCTTCAAGCAGGACTTGAAAGGCATTTTGGGCAGATGCTTGCTGATCCAGAGCTGATTGCAGCTGCCATTCTTGTCCTCAAGTTCAGGACATGTTGGACAAGTGATGACGACACCCTAAAACTTGGTAAGTGCTTAATGCTTATTGAATATAATGGAGGAAATTTTGAAATCTGAATTATTCATTCATTCATTCATTCATCTTCTATACCCGCCTATCCCTTTCGGGGTTGCGGGGGGCTGGAGCCTATCCCAGCTGTCAACGAGCGAGAGGCGGGGTACACCCTGAACCGGTCGCCAGTCGATTGCAGGGCCACATATACAGACAGACAACCATTCACACTCACACTCAAACCTAAGGACAATTTAGAGTCACCAATTAACCTAATGAGCATGTTTTTGGTCTGTGGGAGGAAGCCGGAGCGCCCGGAGAGAACCCACGCATAATATACTAGGTAATTGTTTGTCATACAATAAGAAGTGACAGTCACATTCATTTTTGCAAACAAAATTACAATCCTATGCTAATCATGTTCATCAAAGTGTGTGTATATGTATGTATGTATGTATGTATGTATGTGTATGGTGGTGGTTTAGTCCATGCGCTATCCTAGAGCGCCCTCTTGTGGTTTACTTGTTACGGCTGGAAAATAAAATAAATGGCTGCCAGCACTTCCACATGAAGCCGTCTCACTCTCATTGATTAGATATAACCGGCACTTACAACTATCAAACATGGTGTCAGAAGTCTCCGGGTGAGCGAGAAGACAAAAGGAAGACTTGCTCTTACTGATCGGAGTGAACTTGCATTGTAAGCTTGAAGAAACAAGTGCAGTAAGCACTGAGCTAACCAGAGCTAACAAGATAGCGGCGCCAGTTAGTGTTGACTGCAAAACAGAATGGCAGCAGTCGCAGCAGCCCCAACGGCATTTCAGATCTTACCGCCACAAATGTTTGACTTCAACAAGCCAGAAGAGTGGCCAAAATGGATCAAACGGTTCGAACGATTCAGGATAGCTTCTGTGCTCGAGCCAGGTGAACACGTTGATCTATACAATAGGAGAAGAAGCAGAGGACGTGCTTACTTCATTGAACCTGACAGTTAAGGAGGCGAGTGATTACAACACGTTGGTAGCCAGGTTGGTGGCACATTTTGTTGTGAGAAGAAATGTAATTTTTGAACGTGCAAAGTTTAACCGAAGACAACAAGAAATGGGAGAGACTGCAGACAGTTTTATTACATCATTGTATGCCCTGGCAGAGCACTGCGGCTATGGTGCGCTGCACAGCGAAATGAGAGGGACAGACTTGTGGTCGGGATACGTGACAAGTGGCTCTCAGAGTCACTACAGATGGATGCTGAGCTTAGGCTGGACAAAGCAGTCATGAAAATTCGCCAAAGCAAGCTCGTGAAGAAACAGCAGGATCTTCTGAAAATTAACATCAAGCAAGGAAAACAAAGACTTTCACTAAAACATTCAACAAACCAGTGAAGACAATGAAACAAGCCCAAGAGAGAAACACTACCCATGACACTCAACAATGCAACAGATGTGGTAAAGCACCCTATCACAGCAAACACATTTGCCCAGCCAGAGATGTATTTTGCAGTCAGTGCAAGAAAAAAAGGACACCATGCACGAGTGTTTTGGTCAGGATCAGTAAGAGAAATCCAGGCTGCAGGTAATGACAATGGCAGTGAGAGTGAAGTCGCATTTTTAGGCTCAGTGGCTTGATGCACCTGCTACTCCTCGACTCCCAACTTCTCCAAACAACCATCCTACGGAGAAGCGGTATCCAATCAGAGAGAGAAATCCTCCGAGGTACTTTAAGGACTTTGTATTAGGTAGAAGGTACTCTCAAACACTGAGTGACCAGCCCGGGGCAGAACATTCCCCTCACTTAGCTGAAGGTACAGGAAGTCTACCCCACCTTCATAGTTAGTTCTGGGTCCAAGTAAAAGCAATGTTTACGCTAATTACATTGAAATAACAGTTAATCCTATACAAGTTCAAAAGAAAAGTAGTTCTATTTACAAGCTAAGAAAGAAGTGTTTTTATTACAGCCCGAATTGGTAACAGTACATACAAATAAGATGCAAACATTGCATCTTATTTGTATGTACTGTTACCATTACTGCATTATAAATTGAAATAATTCTGATGTAACACTATTGCTCATAATGTACTGAGAAGGGGGGATGTTATGGTAGTGGTTTAGTCCATGTGCTATCCTAGAGCGCCCTCTTGTGGTTTGGCGGGTTTACTTGTTACGGCTGGAAAATAAATGGCTGCCAGCACTTCCACACGGAGCCATCTCAGTCTCGTTGATTGGATATAACTGGCACTTACAACTATCAAGACAGTATGTATATATATGTATATGTGTATATATATGTGTGTATGTGTATATTCATACACTATTCGAAATCACAAACAGTGCTTTTGAATACTTTCTTACCTGTAAAGGGACAGATAGTCAGTACACAGACTAGGACAGGTTGTTGCTCTCAGGTAGCTCTGTATTGAGTGAGACCAGCAGCTGTGTATTGTCCCCCACAGGAAGCTCTAGCTCCTTCAAAATAAAGCAGCTCCTTCAAAATAAAGCGACAGCAACTGATAGATTAACATGTCACTGACCAAATACAAAATCACAGTGTGTTAACATACCAAATAATATAAAATATCATAAATGACCATTTTTCTGTCTATTACATGAGCAGGTGTGCCCCAACCAGATACAGACTTTTCAAAATGTCAGTTTGTCAAGAAACATCATCGCAGACCGACCGCTTTTTCATTAGCTGTTGAACACTGATAAAGTGCATCTATCCACTTTTTAAGAGGTGTGAAGGCAGACTTCACTGTCAATGAGGAGCTCTTGGTTGTAGCTGCCATGCATGAGACGATGACGGGGAGGGACACTTTCAATGCAGCCGAGAGTTACGCAAGTAAAAGTAAAATAGCCTGGGAAAAGTTGGCGGGGCTAACTACTGATGACCTGCAATGTGTGGAGAAAAAAACAGGCTTGGTTGGACTAGTGAAGGACAAAATACAAAAAAGTAACTGCCACAGACCTCTGATAACTTATCATGGTACTATCCACCAAGAGGCTGTGTGGAAAGGTTCTGGAACTGGATGATATGATAAAGATACAATATATAATGGATGTATTCCCTCTGCAAGGCTGTCTGCAGCCATTTGTTTTTGTAAAATGTCACAGCTATCACACATGTTCTGAGCAGGTCACAATTATTTGTTATACCATAGTTCTGCACCTCTCAACTGTGACAAAAATGTTTTGAATGTAATAACGTGTTTGATAATATTTGTCTTTGTTTGATTTTTGATTGGTGGAGTAATGTGGGTCTCTTAACCTGACAAGTTAAAGGGATTTATGTTATAATAACAGAGAGCAATGTGCTTGCAAATATTTTTACATCTATGTAAATGCATGTACAATATTTGTACACTTGAATAAATAATATAATAATATCAAGTAGAGAGTGCAGAGTGTTATTTAACAATATGTTAAGGAGTAGTTACATTTACATACAGGATACAGTTACAGTATACAGTTAGTATATACAGTTACATACAGTCAGTTACAACCAGCCCTTTGAGGGCAACCATAATGCTGATGTGGCCCAGGGTGAAAATGAGTTTGACACCCCTGCTGTAGAGGCTTCAAAAAAGAATCCAGCTCCTACAGAGGAAGATGAAGGGTAGATTTGACTGCCCGGGTACTTGTGAGTTTCTGCATACTTTCTCTGGACGGGACAGGTTGTATGGCTTGCTAACAGATAAGGGAGCTCCAGGAAGCAAGTCTATGTCACAATCATAGGGCTGATGAGGAGGCAGAGAGAGTGCACAGTCTTTACTAAATAGCCAGGTCATGATATTCAGAGGGAATGGCAGACAGGTTTGGGGGGTTCAGGACTGGGCGTGAACTGTCCCTGAATTGTCACTAGAGGAATGGGACTATGGGGAGCTGACATGATTTGAAACTGAATCTTCTCAAGATGGTTGGGAATGACAAGGGAAATGAGAATTGTACAGTGACTGATCTGGGCCAGTAATGTGTCCTAAGGTATCGACAAATGGGCAAGAATCTAGGTTCTTTGCTGGGTTTGGCTCATGTGTACCCCATAGTTATGGATGATCCCATTTTTTTGCCTGTAGATAACAGGTGGCTAGAAAATGCCCTCTTTTCCCACTGTAAAGACATTATCCAGCCAATTTTCTTCAGTTTCTTTCAGCAGGCGATAGCTTTACCAATGCTGGCTGCATGGGCTCATCTTCGGGAGGACAGAGGAGTCAGGCTGGAGACTAGGAGATGTGGGTATGGTTGGCAGGGAGCTGGGAGTAGGAATAGGAAAGTATGTGCAAGAGCAGGATGTGGCCAGCTTAACTGCTCTTTGCAGCGCTCTTGCAGCTGGCATCCACCCAAATCGCTAGGGAAACAGGAGAGTGAAAGTTAGCTGGTTCATCTCTGGAGGCTAATTCCTTCTTCAACTATACATTTAAACCATCCCATGTGTATGCAGAAGGAGAGCCTCAGCATACACTGTTTCAGAAACTCTAATGGAAAGTTCCAACAAGGAACCAGTGCAAAAGCCAATGTTTTTATTGTTGGAGGGACATCACAAAACAACAGATCAGCCAGAATTTTGAGAAGCTAAATTGTCTAAGAATGTGTCAAGGCTGTTGAGGTATATCAGGGAGATGCAATGAAGAAAAACTTGTAAAGCTTCTGAGATTCTGAACAGGATCCAATTTGATTGCATCAGACAGTGTCACTGTTGAGTTGACAGTAATGTCTGATTTCACAAGATGGCCAATTGGTTAGACACATGGAATAATCTCACACCTGCTACCTGCTATGAAATTTTTGTAGCCTTTCATGCTGAATTTAATGAAATCCTTGAGAGCACTGTTGGGTTGGTGGACATTGTGTAGCACAATATATGGCCCCTCAACCATGACTGTAGCCATGTTTTTGCCAAACTAAGATTTTTTAAATAATTGTTCAGTAGTGCAGTTTGTTACTTTGTTTTTGTTTTGTGTTTCTCTGTTTTATGGCTGGGACTAATTTTGCTTTTGAGTCTCCCCCTCTAGTGTGGCAGTGGAGGTGTGGCCAGGCTGTTTGGTGGGGCAGACAGTGCACTGGAAAGTGTTCTACTCATCATCCCTTTCCTTTAAGCAGCATGTTGGAGATGTCTCCTTGCCAGATTGTTCTCAGCTTTATGCTAGACTTTACAGCCTTTGTCTCCGGAGTGTTTGTTCTTAGCCTAGTTCCTAGTAGCCTGTGTGTTTATTCCTGGCCTTGTTCCTAGTTGCCTGTTTGTTCCTAATTTTGTATTTTTTCCTACTCACTTGCCATGATGTAGTTGATTTTTTGTTTTGGGGCTATTTTGTGCTTGAGACCTTGTTTTTCTTTTTGTAGTTATTTATACCCTTGTATTGGTATTTTCTGTTG
This sequence comes from Chaetodon auriga, assembly GCF_051107435.1. Classification (NCBI taxonomy): domain Eukaryota; kingdom Metazoa; phylum Chordata; class Actinopteri; order Chaetodontiformes; family Chaetodontidae; genus Chaetodon; species Chaetodon auriga. The sequence goes on from NC_135076.1 coordinate 983,620, forward strand.
TTAGAAATAAATCATTTTGTTGAAACAGCTCCCTTAGTTCTGTGCTTGGTTTCTGCCACCTTGGGTCCTAATCAAAAACTCTAATTGTAATAATAATGACAGACCACAGACTTACTTGACACAAAAAGCTGCAATCATTCTTGCACTTTGAAAGCTTTTTATAGGTGCAGCTTGTCTTCAGGTCTCCTTTGTTCATGCAGTAATGGTCCAATAAATTGTACGAATGTCAGATGTTGTGATTTTATTCCAGTAGCCTACATGTCACTCATTCTATCTCTATTAACAATAATTGCATGTCAACATCTGAGGTGCTGCATTGATAACGGCATGTCTTTGTGTATTGATAGTTTGATTAAGCTGGGATTTCTGTCAAAGAGGTGGTGAAAAATGGAATCTGAGGTTATTTGTTTTGCCAACCAAAAACAGAATCACACAAAATGACATTAACTCACACTGAGAAAAGAAACCTCATTCACATGATGTGGTCAGACTTTGCACATGATTTGATACACACCACCCAGTCTATCATTAAGATGCAATATAGAGGTAAAAATTCTGGCCTAAATTCTTAAGAACTGAAATGTCTTGTGAATAGACACTCACATTTGCAAGTACTCAAGACAGCTACACTGTGTCATTGCAGACACATCAACAAAAAATCCAAATTAAAATTACACAAAAAACCAAAAGAGCAGGGTGAACCTGGGTGAACTCCACACATGAAACAACCAACAACAGTAACAAATTTTTTCACTAAAAACAAAAATTGTCAAAAACACTCAGTGCCAAATAACAGAAAAACAGACAGAGGTATCAAAACAGGTATAATTACAGTAGCATCTGCAATAAATAACTGTATGTTTAAGTGAAGGAAAATCTATTTGTTACATGTTGGAAGGAAACATGGGGTTGGGTTTAGGACCCAAATGCAGTGCCACCACAACAACTAGAGATCAGTCCAATAGTAAATGTTGGAGAATCTTGCATGAAAACAGAGAACAATGTAACGAATTGGCTTAGGACCCACAAGCAACGCTAATTGAACCTGGAAGTCTCTGGGTGACTGTACCCAGGAGATGTTCAGCACAACCAAAAAACTAACAGTTCTTGGGTTCAACAGGGGTGAGGCTAGAGACATGGTCAGAGGCAGAAGGCATGTGTAGTTACTAGGTGTGTCAGCTTCTGGCAGTGGTTCCTCTTGCTTCAGAGTTCAGTTCTATCTGAGGATGATTCCTCTTCCACAGGGGGTAGAACTGCCCTGGTTCTCCTCCCTCTAGAAACTGCAGAGGCCCTGGTGGGCTGATCTGGGTATTGCAGGTGGAATTGAGTAATGAGTCCACAGTCCAGGATGTGTCGAGTGGGGACCCAAGATCCTTCCTCGGGGCCATAACCTACCCAATCCACCAGATACTGCAGGCTCTGACCCCAGAGGCGTGAGCACAGCAAGCAGCATACAGAGTAGGCGGGTCCACCACCACCACCTCCTGAGGTGGGCGACGGTACCCAGAAGATGGCCACAGGTCGGGACAGAGGAATACACACTCAAAAGAGACACATTTAACTTATTCCAAGCATGCTAAAATTAAAAGGCAGGGCTTCAACCAGGATTCTTTGAGATCAAGATGGCGCCGCGGACGGCTGCCTCGGTGTGTTGGTGCGCATTGTTTTGTTTTGTTTTGTGTTTTAGACCTGTTTTTTGTGACGGTACCCAGAGCTCTTTCACCAGAGAAGAGCTCATGAACATCAGGGGAGCAACACCAGAGGATTTATTTCCTAAATTTCTGCTCCTAACAGTGGAAATTTTGGACATACTGGTCAAAGGTGCGCTCACCCTTGCTCACGCAGCGAAACGCCGGAGGAGAGGAAAATGGGCCGGCGCGCTTGTGTGCCTTTGCCAGCGCGGATTACGCACGGCTTTACCGGGAATATTTCTCTCTAACGTACATTCACTGCCCAACAAACTGGAGGAATTGCAACTGCTGTTGGGTAAAAACAAGGACTTTTCTTCATCTGCGGTTTTGTGCTTCATCGAGATGTGGCTCTATGGATTAATACCGGACTCTGCGCTGCAGCTGGCTGGCTTCCAACTCCACTGCACGGACAGTGGCAGTGATCCAGCAGCACTGTTCTCCTGACCTGGAATCTTTCATCATTAACTGTAAGCCTTTTTATTCACCCCGAGAGTTCGCTTCATTCATTCTGGTTGGTGTTTACATCCCGCCGCAGGCCAACGGGCAGGACGCACAGCGTATGCTCGCCGACCAGATACTGCGTGTGGAGCGGACCAACCAGGACTCTTTAGTTATTGTCCTTGGCAACAAAACAAAGGTAACCTCACGCACGCACGAACTCCCTAAATACAGACCGTTTATCAAATGCCCGACCAGAGAGGAGAATATTCTGGATCACTGTTACACCACAGTCAGGGATGCTTATCACGCCGTCCCCCGTGCTGCACTGGGCCACTCTGACCACGTCATGGTACACCTGATTCCTGCGTACAGGCAGAAACTAAAGCTCTGCAAACCTGTAGTGAGGACATCAAGGAAGTGGACCAGCGAGGCTGTGGAGGATCTCCATGCATGTTTGGACTCTACTGACTGGGATGTGTTCAGGTCTGCTACCAACAGTCTGGATGAGTACACGGAGACTGTGACGTCCTACATCAGCTTCTGTGAGGACTGCTGTGTTCCATCAACACTCTAAAAACAGTGGAGATGGTTGCGGACAACAGGAAGAAATCAGCCTCACCTGTCCCCATCACCCTCCGTGACTCCACTATTGACACTGTGGAATCTTTCCGCTTCCTGGGAACTATCATCTCCCAGGACCTCAAGTGGGAGTCGAACATCAGCTCCCTCATCAAGAAAGCACAGCAGAGGATGTACTCCTACGGCAGCTGAAGACATTAAGCCACATCCATCATTGAGTCCATCCTCACCTCCTCCATCACCCACCGCCAAGGACAAGGGCAGACTGCAGCATGTCATTCGGTCTGCAGAGAAGGTGATTGGCGACTATGCCTTTTATTCCCCACCACATAAAACTGACTCAAGGAACGATTATCCATCCAATATTTTTTTTATGTACAGTAAAGATATCGGTTTTGTAAGGTCTTATAAAATTGGGATAATGGATTTGTCTGACCACAGTCGGATTTACATAGATTTAAATTTAAAAAATAGCAAAAATACTTTTTCCTGGAGACTTAACTTAAATGTACTTACAGGAAAAATGAAAGAAGAGCTTCAAAAGGAAATTCAGTTATAGCAATCAGAAAATGATAATGGGGAAGTGTCCCCACTTATGGTATGGGATGCAGGTAAAGCTGTCCTGAGAGTGAAAATCATTGCAAAATTGGCCTTACGAAAGAGGCTCAGACAGGAAAAAATTGATAAACTAGAAAAAGAGTTAGGTAATCTGGAAAAAAAAAAAAAACATAAAAAAGATGTCCAATTGGACATTACACAGAAAATTAAGGAAATTAAAAATCAGATCAAAGAAATTTACAAGGCTGACATTCAGAAGAAGCTAACCTTTTGAAATAGCGGTATTATGAAGTCGGTAGTAAATCAGCTAAAATTCCGGTTTATAAATTAGGAAAGCAACAAGCAGAGAGGGTAGTATATAAAATCAAAGACCCAATCACCAAACAAATGAAACATGACTTTCAGGACATTCACATTTGTTTTGAAAATTACTACAAAAATCTATATGCCCAGATGGCCAGTAAGGGGGATGAGTCACCTGAATCTCTGCTTCACTTAATCTCCCAACAATTACAGAAGACCAGAATAAAGTCTTATTGGCCAATGCGACTATAGGAGAACTCCAAAAGGCAATCTCTAGACTCAAACCTTATAAGTCTCCAGGCTCCGATGGGTTTACAGCGGAATGGTATAAGACTTTCAGTGACTCTTTATCACCATTACTACTGAGAACATTCAATTGGGTCCTTAAAAAAGGAGGGATTCCTTCATCCTGGAGGGAAGCAATCATAACTGAAAGACCGAAAGATGGTAAAGATAAGACAGATTGCTGTAATTACCGCCCACTTAGTTTGTTGAACCAGGATCATAAACTCTTCACATCAATGGTAGCAAAATGCTTAGAAATAATACTTTCAGATATTATACAGTTGGATCAAGCAGGGTTCATTAGACAGAGGCAAACACAGGACAATGTTAGGAGGACATTACATGTCATTAATCATATTAACAAAGAAAATTTAGAGGCTGTCTTGTTAGGGTTGGATGCAGAGAAAGCATCTGACTGTTGATTATTCCTTCTTATATAAGACACTAGAGAGGTTCCAGTTCCACGATGATTTTGTTAAAATAATACAAGCTTTATATTATAAAAAAACAGCTAAAATTCTGATTAATGGACAACAATTTTGAACTAGAAAGGGGATGCCCACAGGGTTGCCCTGTATCCCTTCTCTTATTCGCCATTTTTGTAGAGCTCTTGAGTCAGTGGATAAGACAGAATGAGAAGATAATGGTGGGATCATGGTGTCTCAAGAAGAACACAAAACTGCCCTGTTCGCTGATGATATTTTGATATACTTGGGGCACCCACCCACTTCCCTTCCAGAATTGCTTCTCCTAATCCAACCCATCAGAGAGGAATTTAACGTCAGTTGGTATTCAAAGTCAATTAAATACCTAGGTATAGCAGAACCAATCTGTAATTGACCCTCTTCTAACCTCTTTACATTCCTCAGGAGAAGTGGAGTGATAAAACAATCAGACTTTTAAGAGTTATAGACCATTTGGAAGGTTCACGGAAAGGTGTGAACCCAGGGAGAGACAGGATGTCTGGTTCAGAGACATCTTCTCACATTCTTTCAGGGCAACAAGAGTCACTGATAACACTTTTGCTTCTAATTTACATCTGTTCAAGACGTTCTCATGGAGGTGCTAACTCTTTCTTGATAGCCCATGGGAGTTAAGGACAATAAAACTGCCTGGATGGACAAATGCCATGTCTCCAAGGAATCTACAAACCAGATAATGCTGATGGGTTGTAAATTAGACATTCCTGAAGTTAGCTGTGCTGTATGTCTGTGTGCCTTTTTATTAACCTACCAAATAACCAATTCTCTGTGTTGGATTTAACTATGGATGTTATTACATTGCTAAGCTCATGATCTGTATAAAAACAATGCTTTCCCGATGTTTCTAGCTTACAGGATGACAAAACTGTGAATTTAACTAGTTCAAAGGTTTTCTCTGAATTTCTACCATGGAGCCATACTGCCATCTAGGGGTCCATGGCAGTTAAGTTGAGTTTACTTAGTATAAGACCGTTATTAATAAGTAACTGTAATAGTGGTAATCGCTTTGGCAACTATAGTATGCCCTTCTTTATTTCGTTGTTACGTTAAGTAGTTATGCTTTGGACCCTCATTTATGTTAGAATGAGTATTAGAAATTGTTATCGTGAATATTGTTTAATGTCCTCATTTATGCACAAGAAATGTATAATGCATGTAGCGAACACACATGTTGTTGTTGAAGTGTCATTGAAAACAGATCATGTCAAAATATATCGGATTGACCATAGTGAGAAGCAGATGAGTCCCTCGTATGAATCTTCAATTAATTCCCGCTCCGTAGGATGAAATTCTGCCGCTCGCCTGTGAACCATCCTACATGCGTGACGTCCTATCGATTAGACACGCCCTGGAGCGATGATAAAGTTAGTAGCGCGCATCAGATAGTTAGTTCATTTTCCTGAGTTTTCCCTGAAAGTTCTTGCCTTGATCTTTCTTCTGTCTCTTCCGCGGAATTTCTTTAAGTTCTTTGTCTTTAGTTTTCCAGTATTTTTGTTCCGTCATTTTCTCAGTCTTTGGTTGCTGCTCATAACCATACAGAGTAGTTGATCTAATTCTGCAGAAAACGCATTTTTCTAATTTTCTTCGTGAAACTTTAATTTTTTTTACTCGCCAAGCCAAGCCGCATAATTCCTATTTTTGTTGTCTAGTCACGCAATAATAATTTTGACAACATTTTCGACCGGCCATCGAAGAGTTTCTCAATCTTATTATTAGTAATCAAAAGCCTTGCCAAACGACCAACAACTAACTGACCGCACCGTAGACCTGTAGCCTGCTGCTGACCCGCTGATCCAGGTTAAAGAACCATCAGAAGCCGTTCCTCGTCTGTAACCGACACCGAAGACCCTCAGCTCCCGAGACATCCCTGTCCAGCACCAGCTCTCATCAGTGGTTCGCTTGATTCGTCCGGCAGACTGCTGTGCAGGCCAGAGTGACGGACGACGACGCGGAGCCTCTTCGTGTTAGTTCGGGGCAGGAACATCGCTGACAAAGTAGGCATACTTAAGCGGTTTTGAATAAGAGTTGGTCCGTGAGGTTGAGATATTGTCAGTTTGCTTAAATTCTCTAAATTGTTCATTCAACAAATTAACTTCATATTCGCGTCCCCCTTTTCCCTTAAAACCTACTTCTCACTATCGCCAAACTCATTTTACCATTCTCTTGCCATAAGTTCCTCTGTGCAGTGTTTGTGTTAATCTACCTCATCCATATAATCTATCGTATTATTCATGATTCATATTCATTTCATTATTGTGTTTAATAAATAATCTTTTGCATACAAGTCGTTGTCAGACGGTGTCCTTTTTAGCTGGATATAAGCAATCCCTGTACTGAGAGTTTACGCCTTAGATTATCAGACTGATCTACTGTTGGTTCATTCGTTCACTACATCAGCATTACCAGATATGATATACAAAATCCTTCTTAGCTGAGGAAGGTTGGTGCCCGGCAAATATTAACGAATATAACATTAATTTAGAGGTAATTCCCCTACACCTGAACATGAGTATATAAGAGAATTACGACCCCCTATTTTCCAAAATTAAAACTGATCTAACCAGGTGGAATCTAGTTCCCTTGTAGGATTAGGACAGAGGGTGGAAGCAATAAAAATGAACGTGTTACCCAGACTATTATAGCTGTTCCAAAACATACCAGCAAAACTTCCAAAGGAGAAATTTCAGGAATTAGACAAATTGATATCACGATTCATTTGGCAGGGGAAGAGGCCAAGAATTCGCTATAAGATTCTTCAATCAGCAAAAGACAAAGGAGGCCTCTCTCTCCCGAAAATTAAAAATTATTACCAAGCGGTGCAGATAAAAACTTTGGTTAACATTTGCAACCCTTCCTACAAAGCCAAGTGGAAAGACATAGAGGGCTCTATTTTCGTCCCCGCCGCTGGCGGTATTTTTATGCAGTGCAGGCAGGCTTGCAGCGCACTTGGTATTTTGGTAAACCAAGGCGCACAGAGGCACGCCAGGATGGGCTTTGCGCAGTAGGGGGAGGTGTCGGCAGGATCAGCCAGCGGATTTGGATTTTTGGTCCATTTCGGTCCATGCCGGCTGCGTAAAAGTGCGCTGAAAGCTCGCCACCCCAGACCTGCTCAACTCTGTGCGCCAGCGGCGCGCCACTGCGCAAGTGGATTTGCGTAAACCGGCGAAGTCGTGCACCCACGTCACCAATACCTCACAGGCAGGTTTCCACAGTGTTTGGCATTTCACTGCGATCAATAATTAGCAACAGCCACAATTCAATGCAACTATCTGAATCAGCACATACAGTCAGATCTAAATTTCTATATTTTGATCACTATCTCATCTGACCGCAAGCGCGTTCAGCACGCGTAATGGTCACTCAACCTGACTGAATGTACACAGGTGAAAAAGGGATGGAAACTAATCAATTAACATTGCTGTGCCAACCAGAAACAGCCGTGGCATCCTACAGAGCATATAGACTCCATCTATCTCAGAGCGCTCGAGAGACAGAGAGAGACAGACACACGGAAAAAAAGTGATGATCGTTGTCCGCTATTACCCATGTCATTTCATTCCAAATTCAAATGTTATCATTGCAATGATTAAAGTTATCTACAAAGATGGAGTACATCACTGCTTTGAGGAGGAGGAGGAGGAGGAGGAGGAGGTCGAGGATTTACCATCTAAAGACCTCATATTTAGACATGAGTGAGCAGGAGTGCAGGTGAGCCACGAGAATAACGCCTTCAACACCATAGGTTATGCATGTCACAGGAACAAATTACATCTGCCAAGGGAGGTCGTCGACGTGGTAGTGCGCATCGTGGCCTCCGATGCGCACCTCGGCTGTGCTCTCCTGGTTGTGGGGTGACAGCGGCTCTGACCTTCTTTGCCACCGGGTCTTTTCAACATACCGTGGCCTCGGTGGTGGGGATCAGTCAGTCTGCTGTCTGCTCGGCTATATATGCAGTTTCCTCCAGTCTAGTCCGACATGCAAATGAGCACATCATTTTCCCTGCAACACCTGAGGGCCAGCTGGGTTGTTTACTTGTCCAAAGGACATAAACCCATGGATAAAAATGTCAATTACTTGGCACAGGGTAGTCAATGAAACAAGGCCAAAGAACCATACTGTATCATAAGATGGATAGGATATGACTCAGATTTCTTACCAAACAGGATGGATGCAAGATTTAAACAGTGGGCAGATAAAGGGTTAATAAAACACACCGACCTCTATGAGGGGGGCACACTGCGACAATTCCAGGATCTTAAAAATCGATTTGGTTTAACCAATCAAGATTTTTATAGATTTTTGCAACTTAGACATTACCTAAAGAAAACAATGAAAAAGGGAGAATTGCAACAAACTTATTTTGGTAAAGTGAAGATATTCCTACTCAACTACAGGTCAGACCCTGGACATGGAAACATATCGAAGATATATAAGATGTCGCAAGAAATAGTAAGGGAGGATACTGCATATATAAAGGATAAGTGGGAGAAGGAGAGTCATACCATGATGTAGATGGAAACATGGTAAAAAAAAAAAAATTATTTTACAACAGTGGAAAAATACATCTGCCGGAGATCCTGTGGCTAGAGCAAGGCAACACATTTTCATGTGTCTTGGGGTTGCCTGGTCATTTCAAAATATTGGGAAGAAATGAAATTGAACATGGAGAAAATCATGAAAATAGTGATTCCATCAGGGTTTCAGACCTTATGTCTAGGGCTAAGACTGGACACTGTGAAGGGACCAGAAAACAAATATATGTATAATATTTTAGTATTGGCGAGTAAGAAAGCAATCACAAGAAAATGGTTGGCAAAAGATTCTTCTACAGTCGAGAATTGGATCAAAGTGGTTCAGAATATTTTCATAATGGAGAAGCTAACAATAATTCTCAGGCTTGAACAAGATAAATTTCTAAATTACTGGAAAATCTGGAAAAACTATCTAGCAAATACTTCAATAGGATGGGAGTTAGTGTTAAACACTTTGGTGTTTAACCTCTTCAATACAAGGCCTGTTTTGTGTACCTCCTATCCAAAATGACTTACCCAAAATAAATAGAGTATATCTTCCCAACTACAAGGGCTGTATGAATAATCTTGATCTCAAAAGAAAGCTTTGACCTCTGAGATTACTACAGAAATGTGAAAGTGTCAGAATCAAGATTTATATTACAGTGTCAGAGTGAATTCATCTGGAAGACAGTAAAAAAATTACAATTTTTATCTCCGCCAAAAAAAACCCAAAACATTATTTAGAGTGAAAACCGCCTTTGAATCATGTGATAGTAGCCAAATTCATTTAGAAATTAGTAAAGTAATATCTGATGAATAACTGTGCAAAAGTACAAGCTAGAAGCTTTGGGCACATCTGGACAGAGTACCGTTATCTCGTTCAAGCATACAGAGAAACTCCTCTGTTGAAAACACTTTTCCAGCCATTTTTCTGCTTGCTATTGTTCTTAGCTCTCATAAAAGGCCAAAATACAAATAAAACAGTACCATAACACCTCGGCCTGGTCAGCAGTGTCCTCTGTGAGTGCTCTAACTATCCATTCAACTAACTGCGCACTTACACCAGTCAATATCTCAGCAATTTCGGTGATTCACACCTCTATTGACCATAGTCAAGAGAATCGAAGGGCAGCACCCAAATTCACCATTGAAACACCAATAACAATCCAGGAGGAATTAACCCCAGAGATAGTATATCGCTTGAAGAGCGCTCCCTCCACTGTATGAAACTGCGGGCATCTCACGCTGCCACCTGTACAGGGGGCGCTCGTATATCCATTGTGTCTCACCTAACCAGGATGTTCAGCAGAGTGAGCAGCAAGTTAGATTACACCATATGTTATGAAAATAATATCATTCGTAACACAAATGCAGTCTCCTTTTATGCATAATATTCTCATGACAAAGCTCTGCTTTGAGAAGGATGGAATAATAGTAGTTTAATCTTACCTTATGGCCTGCACACTGGAGGTGAAGCTCTCGAGGGGTCGTCCGATGAAGACCGCATGGACTGCGTGGTTGCTGTCGATTTATCTCAGCACAAGCACCAGCTGTGTCTGTGTGGAGACGTCCAAAGTCTCATCAACTTGGATGGCAACACAGTTCGCAGACTTCACCTCCTCCACAATGCATTCCCTCACAATCGCTAGCATGCACTCTAGTAGCTTGATTTGAACAGTCTTCAATGTGCCCTTGACCACGGTAGCATGTTTTAGATGCTCATCAAAAACTTCATCTAACTGTGCCACAAACCCAAACAGTCCGAGAAAAATGCGGGGCTGGTGGAGCCCTCAGTTTCATCTTTGCCTCGCAAAGCTAGCTCAAAAACTCTGCAGAATTTCACACACTGGATAAGCCGGTTGAGGATGTAATGGTTCTTGCTCACCTCTTCATTGTGGCGACAAACAGCTAGCCTGTATCCCTCATCCAGATGAGTGGCAATGTTCACCCTCCCAAAAGACGAAAATCTCAAGCAGCTATCCATGTGGATCTTCAACAGCTCATGTTTCTTTATTTTTTCAGATAGATTGTGCATATCTGTTGCACCAGTCGACATCCAAGCATTGATGTCTGCCGTGCCACCTTCAGGGTGAAAAAGTAGGCAGGGATAGCAGAAAACTGCATTGGCTACTTCACAGCCTGCTAGCCAGGTTTTTCGCTCATACCAATTCCTAAAAGGAATTTCTTTCAAAGAAACAATCGAATTGCACTGAACGCTAGCCATCTTGAGAGTAGTAAGTGAGTGACTTGATGGAAGAACCTGCCCGCTTTTTCTCAGTTACGTATGATGAAAGTGTGTAAGTGCAAGTCCTCCCGGAAGCCATAGACATTGTATTGAAAACTCTGATATTTGAAAAAAATGCATTTTTATATGAGAGTCCATGAGAGACCCCTGGGGCAATGTTCTAGCCGACTGAAATCGCCCCTAAAGGGATGGGACCGTGTGAAGCATGACTTTAGTCTGATTGGACAAAGATCTAACATCTAGAACACTGATTGCGACTGCTGCTGGGTAAGAAAAAAAATTCCCTCGTTTTCACGTTGGTAGTGCGTCGCCCAAATCGCCCTAATACACAAACCGCCAATGCAGCTGACTCTACTTTCTCCCACACACCTCGTCCTGATGGACGTGGAGGTGGCACGGGCGCATTCATTTCCAAAAACTGGAAATTCACCAAGCATACTCCTGTAAGCAACTGCTACTCATTCGAATATCATGCAATGCATATCGCCCACCTGGGCAATTGGGGAACTTTATAGCTGAACTGGACATGCTACTCTCAACCATTCCTGAAGATGGCACCCCCCTAATCGTCATGGGTGACATGAATATTCATCTTAACAAACCCCATGAGGGCAACTTCCTTTCACTGTTGTACTCATTTGACCTCAAACAAACCTCCACTGCTCCCACACACAAAGCGGGCAATACTCTTGACTTAATTGCAATGTGAAACTGCTGCACGGGTAAGCTAACTGTCACCCAACTACATGTATCAGACCACTTTTTTTTATTGAATTCTCTGTATTCTTACCAGAGCATCCTCAAGCTCCACCACAAATGGTCTCCTTCAGACAAAACCTCCAGTCCCTCACACCGGCTCAACTTTCCGATGAGGTCTCGGCAACTATGCCTCCTCCCACCTGAAAGTGCCAAATTCACTTATTATCAGGAGAAAATCAGTAGCGCTCGGAAACTATTTTCTGCTTTTAACTCACTACTCAACCCCCCACCGCCTCCACCCTCAACTTTGCTCACAGCCGATCAGTTTGCTTCCTTCTTCACCGATAATGTTTTGACCATCAGCAACCAGTTCTCTGAGCCTGACCAACTCAGTAGGATACCACCAGCTAACAGAGCCTCTCTCCTCATTTTCCCATGTCACAGAGGAGCAAGTCTCCAATCTTCTGTATGACTCTTGCCGCACTACCTGTCCACTGGACCCCATACCCTCTGACCTCCTGCAGGCCATCTTGCCCACACTTATCCCTGCTGTCACCCACATGATCAACTCCTCACTTACAGTGGATGTGTTCCCCACTGCTTTTAAACAAGCACGAGTAACCCCACTGCTAAAGAAACTTATTCTCGACCCAGCTCAGGTTGAAAATTACAGGCTGTTTCACTCTTTTCTTTCCTTTCCAAGACTCTTGAGCACACAATTTTTAATCAGGTCTCTGAATTCCTTTCCTTTCAACAACCTACATGATCCCAGCCAATCCGATTTCAAACAGAGACACTCTACGGAGTCTGCGCTTTTATATGTAGTGAACACACTATGATCAGCTAGGGCTACTGGTCCTACCTATCGGCTGCCTTTGACATGGTTAACCACCAAATCCTCCTCTCCACACTTGCTGAGCTTGGCTTCTCAGGATCTGTTCTCCGCTGGTTTGAATCCTACCTCTCAGGGAGATCCTTTGCAGTTTCTTGGAGAGAAGGGTCTAAATCCCACTGCTTGTCTACAGGGATACCTCAAGGTTCAGTGCTTGGACCCCTTCTCTTCTCAATATACACCACCGCACTTGGTGCAGTCATCTGCTCACATGGCTTCTCATACCATTCATATGCTGACGATACCCGGCTCCTCCTTTTGTTCCCGCCAGACGACCCCACTGTCTTGATATCTTGGCATGGATGAAGGAGGGACACCTTCAACTTAACCTGTCAAAGACTCAGCTCCTTGTCATGCCAGCTGGTCCCTCTATACAACAACAGATCAGCATCCAGCTTGACTCAGCTCTGCTCACTCCCACAAAATCTGCCAGAAACTTGGGTGTCATGATTGATGACCAACTAACTTTTAAAGAGCATGTGACCTCTGTTGCTTGGTCATGCTGATTTGCCCTGTACAACATCAGGAAGATCAGACCCTGCCTGTCTGAGCATGCAACACAACTCTTAGTACAAGTGCTAGTACTATCCCATAGGAAAAATGTGTTGCTCATCTATTGTTCAATCTCATTTCTTGAGATCAATTGAGCTTCTCATATTTGTATCATTCTGTGATAATTTGTGAGTTACTTCTCCTAAGGGTCCCTTAGGAGCAAGAGATAAGCTAAAAAGAGACAAGACATCAAGAGACAAGACAAAGGAGGTTGAGTTGAGATAATCAGTTGAGCAATACTTGAGAAGTGGGATAAACAGAGGAGATCTCATAATTTTATGCCCCTGATCTCAATTATGTCTTGGTTATTTTGAAGAATTAAAGAGAATAGCATGAGATGAATCTGAGACTTTTATGACACAAATCTGAGAAGTATGAGCCCTAAAAGAGATCTTATCATTGTCTGTCCAATGTCTCTTCCATGTCTTGATTGTTTCTCTTAAATGTCTTACTGAAGCTATATATGAGAATGATATCTAAGCCATATTTGAGAAATACGAGAACAAATTGAGAATGTAATTTAAAGATTAATTATCTTTAGTAATTAGAATTAACTGCAAAAACAACAGTCAATATTGAAAAGTTTAACACTTTTATTTGGGTATTACAGTATAATGGTGTATCAGTACACCATTAGTATTTGATTACAGCACCACAGTTTAAAAAAATAAAAATAAATAAAACAAAATACTAAATATAAAACATAAATTAAGTAAATTAAATACAAAAATAAAAATTCAGTCATCATCTACTCACCCCCTTGCTGTTAAGAAGTGTAGTTTTTTAATCCTTAAAACCTAAAACTTAAGACTTCTTCTCAGCAAGGGGGTGAGTATGTGATGAGTGAATTTTAATTTCTGGTGAACTATTCTGTTCAGTAAAACAGAAATACATCTACAAGATTGGAACCATATCGTTTATACCCAGAGATCCGTTTAGAACGATGTGAAAGCTTTGTTTATGGAACTGGAATAAACACCATGTGAACTGTGGTGCATTCTATAAAGCAATCCAGCCTACATACAGAAAATGAACACTTCCAGATTGTAAACAATGAACACACTGACCAGCACTGCTGAGGTATGTGGAACAATCACACTTGGATTTGGCTCAAACACATGAAACCATGTGAAAAGGACCTGAGAACATACTACCAGGAACTCACATACTACCAAACCTCAGAGTCAACTTGGCACGTACTGTCTTAACGCCTCTGGTCCATGAAAATGAAAAAAGAAAGTGTGAGAGAACGCAGTCCAACATATTGTAGGCTATGGTAGTGGCCTACTCCTTAGAGCCTGCTCTGGACCTACATTTGTTGACAAAGGCTTTCTCGAGCTTGGCCTCCTTGATTTGTTCCCAACCTGGTAGAGTAGCACATCTCAGGACATAAGCTGGAAGACAAGAGCATTAAAATCTGGCATGAGTAATTTGACAAAAAGACTTACCACATAGACCATACACAACTCCACTTAGTTAAAAGGACATAACACCGGGAGATGTTCATTTCAATTCAAAGAATTGCAAATTAGCAAATTGTTTTTTTGGGCCAACCATAAACATAAATGTAAACAACAGTCTGTTATCCTTAAAGGTGTTCTAAGTGATACTGGATAAAACTTCATTTCTGGAGTTAAACTTCTGTTCTGGTAGTAATCATTGCTACACTGTCCTGATTAGATATAATGATTATCTCCACTATCCTGGCCTGAAAACACACGGAGCCTAATTTTGAGAAAACTTAAGATTCTGTCAACTTTTTTATGGCCAAGGACCCGCTTTCTTTCTTTTCCTGAAGGGTTGCTGCCAGGGCGACCAAAGGGGACTGCATTTTGACACTCCTCAACAGTGAAGAAATTATTAAAAAGTGCATGAAACAGACGCATGCAATGTGGTTTTAATGCGTGATTCATGGCAGCAAGGCGGAATGAGGAGACGAATACGCCATTCCCAGGAAAGAGGTGGCCCGATGGTGAAGATGGTCTGTCACAATGTCTCTCTCCAATGAGGTTGCAAAGAGTCTGAAGCTCTCTGACCTGGCCTGGATCTGAAAGAGAGAAACAGTACAAACAATACAAGAGTGAGAAAACACCAAGCTACTCTTAAAAATGGTTAAACAGCTTTAATGGCAGGCAAGTTCATTTTTGAACATATTAAAAAAAAGCCTACACAACCTCACACAGCCTTCTTCAGGGCATATAGAAAGAGATACAACACCACAAGAATTAGATAGATAGATAGATAGATAGATAGATAGATAGATAGATAGATAGATACAACATCACAAGAGACAGACAGATATCTCATTAGCTGTATACATGTGTGGGAGGTATATAATTTAACATTCATTCATTCATCTTCTATACCCGCCTATCCCTTTCGGGGTTGCGGGGGCCTGGAGCCTATCCCAGCTGTCAATGGGCAAGAGGCGGGGTACACCCTGAACCGGTCACCAGCCAATTGTAGGGCAATATATACAGACAAACAACCATTCACACTCACACTCACACCTATGGACAATTTAGAGTCACCAATTAACCTAACGAGCATGTTTTTGGTCTGAGAAGACCCGCGCATGCTGTGAGGCACGCGCACTACCTGCTTCGCCACCGTACCGCCCCTATAATTTAACATGTTAAGTGTTATTTCTAATTTGATAATGATATCAAGGATTATGTGCAATAAATAAGCTTAGTTCATAAACCATGCTGTTTTTATCTTATACCATCCTCTTTTCTGCCTTTTTTCTAGGATAGTTCAAACAGTATATTTATGTGTTCAAGACCCTATCACTAACAAAACAATTACATCATGAATGAATTAGTAGAAATTACTTGCCTATTCTCAAGATGACTTCATCGATCTTTCTCTTTTCACGAAGGATTTTTTCGACCTCCCCCTTACATGGTGTCCATGCATTTTCTGCTTGCTGTCCAGGGATGTATCCCTCATCAGATGAGCTGCCTGCATCTCTCCTGTCCGGTGGCAGGTGAGCTGCATGGCCTCAGCTGGGTGAAGGACCAGAGGTGTTGAGGTCATACAGTGATGGGCTGACTGTATGGTCTCCATAGAGTGATGGACCAGAGATGTTGAGGCCATAAGGTGATGGGCTGGCTGTATTGTCTCCGTAGGGTGATGGACCAATGGTGCCCCCTTTGGTAGAACTATCATACAATTACATTGAACCATAAATGACATTTCTGTAAACACAAATTGCCCAGAATAGATATGACAAATAACTACAAAGAACTGACTGAAATGGCCGGCATAGGCATAAGAGTTCAAAACTTTTAATGCTTAAATCCAAGTGGATACAGATGTTGGATTTTAGGTCATAAAAATATGTTTAAATAAAACTTGTATTTGTAATTCATATACTATTTACTGAAATAATTATATGATAAAAAAACAGCATTAGGATAACACAGTTATCCTAATGCTGTTTTGGGGTTTTGAATGCCACCAAATCTGATCAGATAATGATTAAAAGTTTTGAACTTGTGGGCCCAGGCGATTATGTAATACTTATGACAAGACTACCCATTGGGTGGTGGGCCAGCTGTGTTGTAGCCTGTTGCATGTCCCCCATAAGGTGATGGATTCAGCGCTGGGATTTTCTCACCATGTTCAGATAGTGGGCTCCTATCTGTTATAATGGTGTCAGACCCTGACGTGGAGTCTGATGGCTCATCGCCTTTTAACATATTTAAAAAGCCCCGTGGAGTTGTGCAGCCTTTTGTCGGCTTAGCGTGATCTTCCCCTGAAATATATTCAACAATGGCCCTATAAAATTTACCATCTGACCACTTTGCTAAAACAGGATCTCCTGATCTAAGATCTTGCAGCTGCACAGGAGCCTCATCTCTTGCCAAAATGTCAGATCAATCAACAATCAACAGATCAACAATTTAGACTGGTATTTTTAGACCTCATTTGGACCATAATGTTATGATTAACATTATGGTTACACTAACAGAAACTACCAGTTCACAGTATTACCTCAATACTTACCAGATTGCTCACTTGGGGGAGGGGAGCTCTGCAGATCCTTCATTTTCTGGGTGGGAACCCATACCCTCTTTTTTGCAGGTATTTTCTTTTTGTCCATCCTGCTAATAAAAAAAAAAATACATTTTGGATCATTACAGTAAGTATAATATAAATAGACCTATGTGAACAAAATTCACTTAATATCTTTGGGGGCAAGAGTTGGATCAAAATTAGCAAAAATCAAATCAAATTATTTTTCTAATTGATTGTTTCATAACCTGTAAAACCACCAAGATTAGAATAATTTTAAGACCGTGAAACCTAGCATCCCTATTCTTGGGTGAGCTTTCACAGAAAAAAGTAGAGCTGCAAGCTCACAACATGCCAACTCGTAACATGATGTTTAGTGTAGAGCAAAAACAGGAGGCGGAGCTAATATAAAGCCCTCGGGGGACTCCAGTCAACTAAGTCAAGTTTAAATTGAATCAAATCCTGACCTTAATTTTTTTTTAATCAAAAGTCAAAACATGGTTTTCAAGATTCGCCACGCAATCAAAGAAACTGAATAAATAAATGATCTGGTAACATGTAATCAACATTTCAATCAGAGATTTCACAAGTGTACTGTACATCACTGTTCATATTTACAATATGAAATGTATTTAAAATTCATAAAAAAAAAATATGACACGTGTTAAAATGTGAAACAGAGTGGTGTGTCTCTACAGCAAGTGTAGCTCTATTGTCCTACCCTGTTCTACCATGTCCTTCCGGGTCACATAACCTGGAAGTTATTGAGCTATGATGTGCCTAATGCCATAGACATATAAAGAGTAGACGCCGCATTGATTGCTGGGGTGCAAGAAATACAGCCGCCTTGGACCGGTCATCATACTCCTAGCTGAGCAGCAGAAGAAACAAGATGCCAGAGCACTGTGCAGCATATTCCTGTTCAAATCGCCGGACCGTCGAAAACAGGGCACAGGGGATTACTTTTCACAGGTAAAATTGAACATTACTATTGGTTGTATTTTGTGAATGAATATTACTGTACTGTATTTATGCCCACCAGCGAAATTGTAGCCAGCTAGCTAGGCATTGTTTAGTGCCGGTGTTCACCCGTCTATGAACTGAGACTTCATAAGTCATATTCCATAACACTGACTTAGATTACAACTGACACAAGGTTACTATTGTAGAAATAAAACAAATATTACTATAACATTGACCAGCGAATTTTACACAGGTGGCACAGACTGTATTATTCACATGTAATTCACCCTAACAACAGTAAGCTACCTCTCATGTCTCATACTCACCCCACTTACTTAAAAATGCAGACAACTGAACATCTGACTGTAGAATAGTTTGCAAACAAGCTTATTCACAGTTTTAGCAGTTTTGGTTCATTATCAACAGATATGCATCAACATAGGAATTTTGTTGAATAAAGATTGTAAGAAATTTGAAGGAAGAAAATAAGCTTGACCTCCTTTGTAAAATGTTTTTGTGTAGGCTCTTCCAAATCTCCCGTTTTCATTTTGAAGGTTTCCCAAAGACAAAGATGTAAGGAAGAAGTGGGAAATGGATATAGGAAATAGGAAAGTTATTGACCATCTGGAAGGTTCACAGGAAGGTGTGAACTCAGGCAGAGACAAGATGTCTGGTTGTAGAACAACTTCTCATATTCTGTCAGGGCAACAAGAGTCACTGATGGCTCCCACTTCATCTTCTGCTCAGGACGTTCTCATGGAGGTGCTAACTCTTTTTTGATAGCCCATGGGAGTTAAGAACAATAAAACTGCCTGGATGGACAAATGCCATGTCTCAGAGGAATCTACAAACCAGATAGTGCTGATGGGTTGTAAATTAGACATTCCTGAAGCAAACTGTGCTGTATGTCTGTGTGCCTTTTTCTTAACATACCAGAATAACTAAATCTCTATATTTGATTTAACTGTGGATGTTTTTACATTACTAAGCCCGCGATCTGTATAATAACAATGCTTTTCTGGTGTTTCAACCTACAGGATGATGAAACTGTGATTTTAACTATTCCAAAGATTTTCTCTGAGTCTCTACCATGGAACCATACTGCCATCTAGGGGTTCATAGCGGTTAGGTTGAATGTACTTAGTGTGAGACCTTTATTAATACGTACTATCACTAGCTGTGATAGTGGTAATCATTTTGGCAATTATAGTATACCTTTCTTTATTTCTTTGTTATGTTAAGTTAGTTATGCCTTGGACCATCATGTATATTAGGATGGGTATTAGAAATTGTTATCGTGAATATTGTTTAATGTCGTCATCTATTCATAAGAATTGTCTAACGCCTGTGGTGAACACGCATGTTGTTGTTGAAGTGCCATTGAAAACGGATCATGTTAAAATATATCGGATTGACCATAGTGAGAAGCAGATGAGTCCCTCGTATGAATCATAAATAATTCCCGCTCCATAGGATGAAATTCTGTTGCTCGCCTATGAACCATCCTACATGCGTGACGGCCTATTGATTAGACACACCCTGGAGCGATGATAAAGTCAGTAGCGTGCAACGGGCTTAAAGAGTTTTTCAGTAAGTTCGTGCCTTGATCTTTCTTCTGTCTCTTCCGCAGAGTTTCTTTAAGTCTTTTGTCTTTAGTTTTTAGTAAGTTATTTTTCCGCTCCTTCATTTTCTCAGTCTTTTTGTTGCTGCTCACCACTACACAGAGTAGCTTGATTTAATTCTGCAGAAAACGCACTTTTCTAATTTTCTTCCTGAAACTTTAATTTTTGCTCGCAACGCCAAGCCACATAATTCAGATTTTTGTTGTTAAAATCTAGTCACGTAATAATAATTTTGAAGACATTTTCGAGTTTCGCAATCTTATTATTAGTAGTCAAAAGCCTTGCCAAACGGCCGACAACCAACTGACCGCACCAAAGACCTGCAGCCAGCTACTGACCCGTTGACCATCAGAAGCCATTCCTCGTCTGTAGCCGACACTGAAGATCCTCAGCTCCCGAGACATCCCTGTCCAACACTGGCTCTCAACCGTCGTTTGCTTGATTCGTCCTGCAGACCGCAGCACAGATCAGAGCTACAGATGGTAACGCGGAGGCTCTTCATGTCAGTTCGGAGCAGACATCTACAGGAGCGTCGCTGACAAAGCGGGCATGCTTAAGCGGTTTTGAATAAGAGTTGGTCCGTGAGGTTAAGATACTGTCAATTTGTTTAAATTCTCTAAACCGTTCATTCAACAAATTAACTTTACATTCGCGTCCCCATTTTTCCCTTTAAAACCTACTTCTCACTATCACCAAACTCATTTTACCATTCTCTCACTCTCTAAGTTTGTCTTTGCAGTGTTTGTGTTACTCCATATCATCCATATAATCTATTGTATTATCCATGATTCATGTTCATTTCATTATTGTGTTTAATAAATAATCCTTTTCATACAAGTCGCGGTCAGACGGTGTCCTTTTGAGCTGGGTATAAGTAATCCCTGTGCTGAGAGTTTACGCCTTAGATTATCAGACTGATCTACTGTTGGTTCATTCATATTCACTACATCAGCATTACAAGACATGATATATAAAATCCTTCTTAGCTGAGGAAGGTTGGTGCCCCCCTTATTTTATTCACGAATGCAATATTAATTTAGAGGTTTAATAACTAATTCCCCTGCACCGGAAAAGGGCAGGACTACATCTACCTCCAGAAGAGCTGCAGAGAGCCTGTCTGTGGTCTCTCAGGGTGATCCAGAAACTGGAACCTCACACCCACAACCTCAGCCTAATGATGTGAGTATTTCTACTGTAAACATCATATCATTATGGTCCTGGACATATTAAAATCTCACTTGTTTGCTGTCACTCATATTAAACTTAAATAATAATAATAATAATAATAATAATAATAATAATAATATAGTATGTTATAAATATATTATTATTATTATTATTATTATTATTTGAATGTTTGAGTCTGAGGATCTAATAACCATGCTTGAAAAATCCCTGAAGAAAGCTAAAAAAAAAAAAAAAAAAAAAAAAAGGCTACTCTATGGACATACGTAATTCATACGAGTTTTGTTTTGCATCATCCTATTAATACCATCTGAACTGTTCCAGTCATGATAACACATATCAAATGATCACATGATGCCTCAATTCTAATAGTTCCTAGTTCAGCAAAACTAACTAAGGCTACTGTCACTCACGTCACTCATAGAAACCTGCATCTTTTGCCCATTTCTCTTCCTCTTCTTCTTTTTCTGAACTGGGCAACTGATGGCTTCTTTGGTCTTTTACTTTGATCCATGATGAAGGTGAAGACTTGACATCATGACCGTTTGCCAACACCGTCCGTCCGCCGTCAAACAACCGGAGTCATGTGATGTAAACAAATTAATGTAGATGCATGCACAGATTTTTTTTTTGTTGCATTTCTCACATAACCCAATTAATTACATGTAGGTATACGGGTCTATATTAATTTTATGAATGAAATACAATTTATTTGTGTTGTGTGGCCTGGGATCATCAGTCTATCCCTCGTCCCCCTCCCCCTTGCTTTGATCCCACCTCTGCAGTCGCAAGCTGATGCCCCCCCCCTTGCCTCTTCTTACAAACACAACCTGTATGACTCTCAGCAGCAAGTTGATGTGACAATAAGGGCGCCCTAGTGCCCACTCCACTAACTTGACATGGAAATGAGCAGTAGTCTACTGGCGAGTTTTGTTTTGTCTTTTTTTTTTTTTTTTTTTTTTTGGAGGGCGCATAGATTGCGCCCTGGGCGGTCGCCCACATTGCCCATAGCAAGAACTGGCCCTGACTGTGAACCAGGGTTTGTCATTGTTGTAACTCACCCTGGTGCATGATGGAACACAGCAGTCCTCACAGAAGCTGCTGTAGGATGTCACAGCCTCTGTGTACTCATCCAGACTGTTGGTAGCAGACCTGAACACATTCCAGTCAGTGAACCAGGGTTTTTCACTGTTGTAACTCACCCTGGTGCGTGATGGAACACAGCAGTCCTCACAGAAGCTGCTGTAGGATGTCATAGCCTCTGTGTACTCATCCAGACTGTTGGTAGCAGACCAGAACACATCCCAGTCAGTAGAGTCCAAACATGCCTGGAGATCCTCCACAGCCTCACTGGTCCACTTCCTTGATGTCCTCACTACAGGTTTGCAGAGCTTTAGTTTCTGCCTATACGCAGGAACATTGCATGTTGGCCTGCGGCGGGATGTTAACGCTGACCAGAATGAATGAAGCAAACTCATGGGGTGAATGAAAACGGTTATAGTTAATGATAAAAGATTCCAGGTCAGGAGAACAGTGCTGCTGGATCACTGTCATGTCGTTGCACCAATCACTGTTGATGTAAACAGAATCCTCCACCTTTAGTTTTGCCAGAACGTTTCGTGTCTCTGTCTGCGTGGTAGAGTTGGAAGCCTGCTAGCTGCAGCGCAGAGTCCGGTATTAATCCACACAGCCATGTCCCGATGAAGCACAAAACCGCGGATGAAGAAAAGTCCCTGTTTTTACCCAACAGCAGTTGCAATTCCTCCAGTTTGTTGGGCAGTGAACGCACGTTGGAGAGAAATATTCCCAGTAACGCTGTGCGTAGTCCGTGCTTCGCTCGGCGAAGGCGTATGAGCACACTGGCCCGTTTTCCTCTCCTCCAATGTTTCGCTGCATGAGCAAAGGTGAGCGCACCTTTGACCAGGATGTCCAAAATTTCCAATGTTGGGAGCAGAAAATTAGGAAATAAATCTTCTGGTGTTATTACCCTGATGTTCATGAGCGCTTCTCTGGTGAAAGAGCTCTGGGTACCATCGAAAAAAACAGAGCTAAAACACAAAACAAAACAAAACAACGCACACCAACACACTGAGGCAGCCGTCCAAGCTGCCATCTTGGATTGCAGCTACATGTATGACGTTTGCAGCAAAAGAACGCATGAAAATCAGTTTAGTATTCAGAGAGTTACGATGGATTAAATGCGCTGACACTTCATTGCGCCTGCCAAACAGCACTGAGTGGAGCGGGTGACCGGTCCAAGATGGCGGCCCCACGGCTCGTCAGCGGCAATAGGCAGTAGCGGTCGATGCGGCGTCTGCTCTTTATATGACTATGCCTCATACAGCAAGTGTAGCTCTACTGTCCTACACTGATTTTGAGCCAATAGGTCACATGACCTGGAAGTTATTGAGCTATAATGCTCGTATTTCCATTATGAGATGTATTAAAAAATATAAGACATTGACTCTCACCCTTCACCTAAGCCACACATCTTAATATTAATTAATAGTCAGATAAAATTAGTTAACATTAGCATAAGACACTCTCCATTAAGTTAGCAAACATTACATTACATTGACATTAACAAACTCATGATGAGGCAGTATCATCAATCATGTTTCTGTGTTTCATGTGTTTTGTAGGCATTTTACTGGTAAAGACTAACATAAAAATTAGACAGAGACAAAGTTTTGACTGCACAACTTGGAGTTAGCTTTTATCTGCCACTTTTTCTATTTGCAGCTAGCCAACCATACCATTTGCGTCGGTTTGAATAAAAATGCAGTCCGGAGTTTCTTTGTCGATTGTTACTCTCAAACATTTTAAAGTCAAGGACCCCCAAATTAATATGCATCATGGAAGCTCATTTTGTTACTTGTTGAACAGACGCCATTAACATTACCACCTTCCAACGGACAACTTCGTCGTCACAACCATCAACAATCATCAAGAATTTCTTTATTCAACTCTTCACAATGTCACATAGTTGACCAACTAATATAGGATACGATTCTTACCTTTCCAAGTCTCAGCATGGTGGCCAGGGCAGAACTTGCAGCAACAGCGGCCAACAGACACGTCTCTCTCTTTACGTGTGGGTACTGCCATGTGAGGGTATGTGGTAACTTTAGCAGAATTTATTGTAGCAGTAGGTCACTAGGAAGCAGCAGAGAGCAGAGACCAATCAGACGAGACAGGGGCTGGAGGAGAGGCTGATTAATAGCAGGTGTGACTTTAGGAGCCACTCTCCTCAAATCCTTTGTGTGCTCTCGTGGCTGTGACTGTGGACTCTCTGTTCTGTGGTAAGATGGACTTTTTAGGTTTTTAGCATTGTTTTATAATCAGGATAGTATTTTAATTGTTAGGGTAATGTAGGGGTGCATGCTTGCACCCTGAGGTATTTGTATCTCAATTATTTTAATTGTGGGTCTGTCATTTGTTTGTAGGACTGAAACCTTAAACTTACTATATGTCCTACAAACTAACAGTGCTTTCTTTGTTTTTAGGCGCAGCAATGGCTGCCGTTTATTTTAGTTTATTATTTTATATTTTTAGCCATATACCATGATTTTATTGTTTTTATTATTTTAGATTTGAGTTTGTTAGTTTTAGGATTTTAACATTCTGTCTTCTTCTGTTTCTAGTGTTGCGGCTGGTGGGGTCCTCCATTGACCGTTGTGGTTAAGACGCTGGGATTTCACTTTAGATGGTGATGTGGTTTGTGGTTGCACGTTGAATTAGTGTGGTGTTTTTGTTTGAAGTGTGTTGGGTTTATATTTCTATTGGGCATTCAGTATACTCCCTGTATCCTAGGCAGTGAGTGGTTGGCTTCCCAGCCGTGATATGACTGTCTGTCGTCATTTGTCTATTGTAAAATAAATGGCACATGATTGACCCACACTGACCGTTGTGGCCTCCTTAACTGAAGCTCATCCTCAAGGTTACATTATGTATTTACAGGGATTCAGGAGTATAAACAGTGATCTTCATCAGCGTTCTTGTAGTCTTCAGACTCATCCCCTCTGGGCTCAGAGAGGGAGACCAGGGGAACAGTTTCAGCAGCATGTTGTGACAATTGATAAGGAGGTGGTGTGGGGAGTTTGTCATTGTTAGCCATGGTAATACACTTTAGACAGAGGTGCCTGATACATGGTATGCAGTAACAGCCACATAAAGTTAATACAGTTACAGCAACAACCAAGGAAAAGAAAACAGATATAATTAATGTTTTCCACTTGCCAAAGGTCCTGTTTAGTCAATGAGTTAAGGGATTGTCTATCCCCGAGTGTTCTGCTAACTACTTCTGACATGGTCTTAAGGCCAGAAAGGGCTCCAGTTACGGAGTCATCGGGGGCTGTGTTGTTAGGGATGAACACATAGCACAAAACATAGCACACATACCACCTCTTTCAGCTAGAAGGAAATTGAGGGCCATTCTGTGTTGATAAGCCATCAGGGAGGTAGCAGCCAATTGTTCATGCAGTTCAGCAATAGCATCTCTAGTCATATTGTTGAGTCTCTGGACATTAAAATGAATGTAATTAATCCAGTCTACATTTTTATTTATAGTGATTCACCAGAATAGAGACTCAAACCCAGAAGCAACTTGATCAATCAAATTTATATTCATCATGTACACCTCTGGGGACTCCAACTGCATCAAACAGTTCGGGCATCAATAAAGTATTTCTGATTCTGATATATAGGTCGAGGAGTTCTGATATAGGTCAAATGTGTTACAGTTATGCCTGCGGGAATGGGGTGAGTTATGATAGATGGTGGACGTCCACAAGGCTACTTCTGAGGCAGTAGTCTCAATGATTTTGACAGGAGCTATTAATGACAGGATAGTACATTTACCTGTCCAATCTGGAGGTAGTGTATTCCTTAGTAAATTTCCCCCACAGTACTAATAAACGTCAGCACATGCATAAGCAAGCAAGGTAGCATTAACCCAATCAGTGACATCAATGGTGTTAATACACCAGTCATCTGAGATGTCATCAACAGGTGAGCCTGTGGCGTCAGTTCTCATTAGACCGGTGTGGTTATGTTTAACAACGGTAAAGACTGGGGGAAACGCCTGTGGTGGAGCCAATGGATAAGGCACTTCTAGGTGTTTACAGGTGTTAGTAGGGTTGTCTATCATGTGAAATTGCATCATACATTTTTTTTAGCCTTTTCTCTTCATAGAGAGGATGGACAGAGGATGAAGAGAGCAAAGGAAGAGGACTTCTTTAGGAAATGTTTCACTGACAGCAAATACAGCTCACCCTTACTGTCCAAAGTACTAAGTGGCTACAGAACCACGCTGACTGTTAGTCTAACTAGAGGCTCAAGAAACAAGTCATCGGAACACAGTGAGTCACCTGCTGTCAGTCCTGGGCAGCCCTATTGTGGCATTTGGTAGGAACCGGGGGCCTGATGCCAATTTCCCTGCTGTGGGTGTGGAGGTGGAGGAGCTTGAGGAGGGGAAGGATACGTATTATAATCATATTGAGTTCCTCCTTGTGGTTCAGAAACAGAATCAGAATCAGAAAAAGCTTTATTACCAAGTACGATTTTACACATACCAGGAATATGTTTTGGTGAAGTTGGTGCATGACAAATCTTCTAAAAATAAGCTATTAGAAAGTAAAAAATATAACAATATAAATATATATAAAGTCTGTTTTTTTTTTCTCAGAATAAAAAGAGCAGTACAGCTAGCAGTGATACAGTAAAATAACAAGGAAGTCCAAGCTGAGCGTTAATGTAATGCATAGAGTTATGGCAATGTCAATGTGACAAGTAGAGGCAGAGGTGGAGTGTGAAGAGTGTCAGGGGGGTTCCGGGCCTTGTTGATAAGGCTGATAACAGATGGTTGTGAGCACTGTTGGACTTGACATTGTTTAGCCCAATGGCCGTAGCCTCCACATCGATAACATTGATAATTTCTTTTTGGTCCTGAGGCTCTGAAGGACTGCTTTGATACAACAGTGTGGGATATATTCAGTGACTCTCATGAGGAAGACATTGACAGTTTGACAGACAGTATCACAGACTACAAAAACTTCTGTGTGGAGAACACTGTACCCACCAGGACTGTACGGCGTCATTCAAACAACAAACCCTAGATTAATCCTGACATTAAGGCTCTTTTAAAGGAGAAGAAGAGGGCCTTCAGTTTAGGAAACAAAGAGGAGCTGAAAACTGTTCAGAGGGAGCTAAGAAGGAATATCAGGGAGGGAAAGGACAGATACAGGAAGAGATTGGAGGAACAGCTGCAGGAGAAGAACACCAGGGGAGTCTGGAGAGGCCTGAAAACAATCTCAAGCCACCAGGAGCCAAACTCCCAGGCAGCTGGGGATCCAAAGTGGGCAGATGAGCTGAACACCTACTTCTGTAGGTTTGAGGAAACATATGCCCATCCCCCAGCTGTAACAGCACTGCAGCAGCCCTCTTTTGATCTGCCAGCATCCTGCCCAAGTACTCCACTGACCCCCCCCCCCCCCCCCCCCCCCAACAGTATTCAGCTCACCGCCATCAACACCACCCCCCACTGCTCCTCCCAGCCCCCCATTCACTTCACAAGACACTCAGCCCCCCTGCTCCAACTTGTCCCTCACACGTCTCCAGGTGAGGAATCAGCTCAGGAGGTTACAGATCAGGAAGGCTGCAGGACCGGACGGCCTCAGTCCCAGGGTCCTCAGATCCTGCTCTGATCAGCTGAGCGGGATCATTGGACATCTGTTTAACATGAGCCTGAGACTGGGAAGGGTGCCACACCTCTGGAAGACGTCCTGCGTGGTACCTGTGCCAAAGACCTCACATCCCAAGGACCCTAGCTGCTACAGGCCGGTGGCCCTAACATCACACCTCATGAAGGCCCTGGAGTGGCTGGTCCTTGCCCACCTGCGCCTACTGGTGAGCTCGTCCATGGACCCGCTGCAGTTCGCATACCAGCCTGGCATCGGAGTGGACGATGCCCTCATCTTTCTCCTCCATCAAGCTCTGTCTCACCTGGAATCACCTGGGACTCTGTTCGTGTCCTTTTCCTGGACCTCAGCAGTGCTTTCAACACCATCAGGCCATCCTGAGAAACAAGCTGGAGCTTTCAGGGGTGGACCAACACCTCACATGCTGGATAGTGGACTACCTTTCCAACTGCCCACAGTATGTGAGGACAAGGGACTGTGTGTCAGGGACTGTCCTCTGCAGTGTAGGGGCCCCCCAGGGAACGGTGCTGGCACCGTTCCTCTTCACCCTCTATACAGCTGAATATTCCCACCTGTCACCCACCTGCCACCTGCAGAAGTTCTCTGATGACTCTGCCATTGTCGGCCTCATCACAAATGGGGACGACAGGTCATACAGAGGACTCATCCAGGATTTTGTGGACTGGTGCCAGCAGAACCACCTCCTGATTACTGCAGGTAAAACCAAGGAGCTGGTTGTGGACTTCCATTGGCACCCGTACTCCTCCTCACCACCAGTGAACATCCAGGGAAGGGACATTGAGATGGTGACATCTTACAAGTCCCTGGGTGTTCATCTAAACAACAAACTGGATTGGACTCATAACACCACTGCACTTTACAAAAAAGGACAGAGCAGACTCTATCTACTCCGGAGGCTGAGGTCTTTTGGGGTGCGTGGGGCACTACTGAAGACCTTCTATGACTCTGTGGTGGCCTCTGCCATTTTCTATGGTGTAGTCTGCTGGGGAAGCAGCATCACAACAGCTGACAGGAAGAGGCTGGACAAACTCATCAGGAAGGCCAGCTCTGTCCTGGGATGCCCTCTGGAACTGGTGGAGGAGGTGGGGGAGAGGAGGATGACAGCCAAGCTGTCCTCCATGACAGTCAACGACTCCCACTCCCTCCAACACACACTCACTGCACTGAGGAGCTCCATCAGTGACAGGATGCTACATCCAAAGTGTGTGAAAGAGCGGTATCGAAGGTCATTCCTCCCTGCTGTCAGACTCTACAACAAAAACTGCTCCAAGTAATCAATGCAATAATCAGTGTAATAATCTGTGCAATACAACCTGTACATACAGTCTGTAAATACTATTTACAATTTTAATTTTTTAGGCTGGCGTTTCTTTTCATATTTCCCACTCTTTTGTATCTACTTGTGTTTAATTTTGCACTTGTTACACTATCTCTATCCACTTTATTGATGCTGCTGTGATTTGGAATTTCCCCTCGCGGGACGAATAAAGGAATATTGAATTGAATTGAATTGAATTGAAGTTTGTAGCTTGTGAGTCTGGCAAGTTTACATTCAATGCAGTTAATAAAGTTATATCTCATCTCATTCCATTTTATACACCGTTAGAAAGCTTAAAATCCCACAAATTGATTGAGGTGAGCCACTTCAAGACACAATCTCAACGGGAGGCACAATAAACGCCAACAGCAGACAAACAACCATGTATAAAATTGACACAACATTGACACTACTCATTGATTACGCCTCTCGGTGATACACTGACCGATAGCACTCCATCAAACAGTGCAGCAACATCCACAAAGGTTCAGACAATGCACTGTGATGTGATGTGATGTGATGTGATATGTGATCCAATCAAGATGTAATCCACAGAAAGATGTTTTCCCCTTTCCAATTAGCAGGTGATGTGCTTGTCTTTCACTCATCTTCCATGTTTTTCCCTGTTACAACTTCCATTATACATAAGCGTAAGCAGAAGATTGCTGTCTTGCCTCCAGTTACTCTCTGGAGTCTCAGGCTCTAAATGACACCTCATTTGACTGATCATAATCTGGCACATGAAGCCTAGCAGCCAGAGACGCCATTAACAATCTGAGTCAAACCAAGGGCCTCCTCTTCCCATGAGCAAAGATCGAGCCAAGTACAGTCCATTTCAAGCATGATTGACGCTTCCAATAGCAATGAAATTCTGAATACACTAATGTGCCCCTTCAGAGTGTCATTTACAGCTCTGGCACCTCAAATCAAAGATTCAGGGATAATAATAGTTCTCACAATTGCAGGTGCTAAATGTATATTACATTATGTACGTGTGCAAGAAAAACGAAAAATATAGGTTCTCATCCTTGACTGAGCAACGTGGCTCAGTGGTGAGAGATTTTCTACATACCACATTATCTGTGCATTCAAAGCAGCCGGGCTCCCACAGAATTTTCAACCAAGGAACTTAGTAGAGAATACTAGATCATGAGCTCTACTGTTGTCTTTTGCACTTTACTCCTTGCTGAATTGCGACCTGTGGTGAACACCATCCCATCCAGATACAGCTTGCACTCTCACCACTTCTGTCAGTGGCTCACTGCCTCTCAGCCCCAAATAAATAAATCTTCTAAATATCTTCTGTAGCCTGCCCCCCACAGCTACCCCACCATCTCATCTCTTTTGACATACATTATAACCGCTTTTCTTTGTCTTTTTGTGTTTTTCTCATCTTTCTTCCGTCACTAGTTTCGGTCGATCGTGTGTACTAGACTTAGACTTAGACTGTTTCTTTATTGATGCCGATTTGGGAGTTATTTTGTTGCAGTAGCACATACAGCAACATACAGCAAACACAGGACTTATACACAATTATTTAGAAAAAGTGACAAAAAATATAAACAGTAATAAAAATAGAAATAAAAATATAACTAAGTAAAACTAAGTATAGTTATATAATATGTATTATAATGTATAATACATTATAATAGATAGATAGTGCAGATAATCAAATCAAATCAAACTTTATTTATATAGCACTTTTCATACATAATGCAACACAAAGTGCTTTACAACAGTTAAAAACAATATAAATAAAAACAGAACTGTCATGTTGTCACTCTTGTGCACTTACCCCAGCATTAATCCTTTTCTCTCTCTCCCTCTGCTCCTAGACGGAGCGCACGGAGGCGGGGTGATCAGCTCGGCAGCAAGGCTGATCGTACTCACCTGCCTCTCGTCATGCAATCAAGCTGGCTACTTAAGCCGGCTCCAAACCTGCTCCTGCGCCGGAGTATTGCGTTAGCTTCTCGTGTGCCTCGCTCTCGAGCCGACCTCCAGCCTCACGTACTTGTGATAAACATTTAGATATATATTTCCTTTGTACTTTGATTATCTCCAGTTTGAGCTTTCTCCTGGACGTGTTTCGTCTTTTGTTCCTTTGTGACTCTTATTTGCTACTTTGTCCCGTTGAGGTGATTTTCTGTTGTTTTTCCTCTTGAAGAGTGTTTTCCCGTAACAGTGATTTTTTGTTATTACTTTGGTGAAAATAAACTTGTGTTTTTGGGTACTCTGCGTCTGGGTCCTGGCCTTTCCTCACACGAACCTTGACAGAATACTCCGGCCAGAACGGACCCAGCAGAGTCAGAAAATCTGAAGCGTGCGATCAGCAGCCAAGCCACCGTGGTGACTCAGCACGAGTCTTCTCTGCGGCAAGTCATGGAGCACTTGCAGCAGCTCACCACCAGCGTGGCCAAGCTGAGTGGACAACTGGCGTCCATGAAGGATCAGCTGAGCCCTTCCACCAGCCCCCCCCCCCCCCCAGGCAGCCAACCAGACCGCCAGCCCGCCTCCGAGCCCCAGAGAGCCATTTATCCCAATACCAGCCAGGTACTCAGGCAATTTGGGCACGTGTACTCAATTCCTTCACCAGTGTTTCCTTAGTGTTTAATCAGCAGCCTAGCACTTACGCTACACACCGGGCTAAAGTAGCCTTTGTAATGAGCCTGTTAACAGGGCAGGCAGCCGCCTGGTCCTTAGCCATTTCCAGTCAACATTCAGATTTGACTTCTAATTACCACCACTTCGCTGAAGAAATGAAACGGGTTTTTGATCACCACGTTAGAGGCAGGCAGGCAGGCAGTCAGTCAACTCCTAGATTTGAGACAGGGTAGCTCTTCGGTATCACAGTACACTATTCAGTTTCAGATTTTGGCAGCAGAGAGTGGCTGGGGGGACTCAGCTCTTCAGGACATCTTTCTCAAGGGGCTAGCCGGGGAAATTAAAGATGAGTTAGCCGTGATGGAAGACAGCTCCTCTTTAAACCAGCTTATAGATCTTTCCATACGGTTAGATAATAGAATCAGAGAGAGAGCACAGGAAAGATCAGAGACGGGGACGAGACGGGCTCTCACGAACCACCAGTTCCAGCCTGCAGACTCTACCGTTTCTTCTCCTGGCCCCGCCCACACCGTCCCTGAGGCGCACCGGACGTCAGAGGAGGAACCCATGCAGCTGGGTCGTACACGCTTGTCTCCGGCTGAGCGACAGAGGCGCATCAAGGAGAGGTTGTGCCTTTACTGTGGAAAAGGGGGCCATTTTCTCAATCGCTGTCCAGAGCTACCAAAAGATCAGGCTCACCAGCAAGCAGGGGGGCCCTGGTGAGCCGCATCTCCTCATCCTCCGCATCACAGATCCAAGTTCCAGGTATGATTCACGGACACGAACAGACTCTTCCAGTCCAAGTGTTGGTGGACTTGGGAGCTGATGATAATTTCATCGACACTGACTTTGTCCACAAACACAAGCTGCCCTTGAGCAAACTGTCCTCCCCTAAGGAGATTCATGCAGTAGATGGAAAATTGTTGGAAATGGTCACTCAAAGAACGGAACCGGTCGAACTAGTGTTATCGAGTAATCACCATGAATTTGTTCAGCTTTATGTCATAACCTCACCTCTCACCCCTCCCTGTAATTCTGGGAATTCCATGGCGCAAGAGACACAACCCTCACATAGACTGGTCTTCTGCCACCATCTGCAGTTGGAGCCGGGACTGCCACGCCCACTGCCTCCGGTCAGCGGTTCCGGTAAGACTTCCTGGTGAGAAACCTTCTCCTGAGGAAATTGACTTGAAAAATGTGCCCCCTGAGTACCATGATTTAAAGGAGGTGTTTAGCAAGTTTTCCGCCACCTCACTCCCTCCACATAGACCTTATGACTGTGGCATAGACTTGCTCCCCGGAGCCCCCCTCCCAACCAAGCGCCTATACCACCTCTCCAAGCCAGAAAGGGAGTCAATGGAGACTTACATTAATGACTCGTTGGCAACAGGCCTCATCCGTCCTTCTTCTTCTCCGGTGGGGGCAGGTTTTTTCTTCGTAGAGAAGAAGGATAAGTCCCTGCGCCCTTGCATAGACTATACAGGCCTGAATGAAATCACTGTCAAAACAAATATCCACTTCCACTAATTGACTCCGCTTTCAGCCCCCTTCACGATGCATGCCTGTTCACAAAACTGGACTTAAGGAACGCCTATCACCTGGTCCTCATTAGAGAGGGCGAGATCGCCTTCAACACGCACCTGGGACACTTTGAGTACCTCATCATGCCTTTTGGACTGACCAACGCACCAGCGGTGTTTCAAGCTCTGGTAAATGATGTGTTGAGAGACTTGTTGAACCATGTAGTTTTTGTATATCTGGACGATATCTTAATTTTCTCACGCTCCTTAGAGGAGCATGTAACACATGTGCGAGAAGTGTTGAAAAGGCTATGGCAAAACAAACTATTCGTTAAAGCAGAGAAGTGTGAATTTCATGCCTCATCAGTTAGCTTCTTGGGCTATGTGATAGAGAAGGGGCAACTCCGAGCTGACCCCTCCAAAGTGGAGGCGGTCAAGGCTGCTGACTAGTTGTAAACAGTTATAACGCTTCCTAGGATTTGCCAACTTTTACAGGAGGTTTATCCGGGACTACAGCTGCATAGCGGCTCCCCTAAATCAGCTCACATCCCCCAAGGTCAGTTTTGTGTGGTCTCCTGCAGCTAACACAGCTTTTGACAAGCTCAAGAACATGTTTGTTAATGCGCCTGTCCTTACCCATCCAGATCCTGCAGAGCAGTTTGTGGTAGAGGTTGATGCCTCAGACACCGGGGTTGGGGCCGTGCTCTCCCAACGCCTGCCTGCGGACAACAAGCTCCATCCCTGCGCATTCTTCTCCAGATGTCTCTCTCCAGCCGAGAGGAACTATGACGTGGGAAACCGGGAGTTGTTGGCGGTGGTTCTGGCCCTGCAAGAGTGGAGGCATTGGCTGGAGGGGACAGCCAAGCCGTTCGTAGTATGGACGGATCACAAGAACCTCTCTTACCTCTGCACCGCCAAACGATTGAACTCATGCCAGGCCCGGTGGGCCCTTTTTCTAGGCTCCAGAAACATCAAGCCTGACGCTCTCTCCCGGCAATTTACGGTGGAGGGGAGGGAGGCCAACGCGGAGACGGTCCTCTCACCGGGCTGTGTGTTGGGTGCGGTCCGCTGGCAGGTGGAGCGGGAGGTGTCGGATGCTCTTCAGGGCCAAAAGGTGCTGGCTGGCTGTCTGCAGAACCGACTGTTCATTCTCCAGGGGGTGAGGTCCTCCGTGCTCACATGGGGGCACACGTCACGAGTGGCCTGTCACCCAGGAGTCAACCGAACCCTAGCCCTCCTCCAACAGAGATTCTGGTGGCCCAGCATGGCCGCAGACGTGCGGGCTTTCATGGCAGCCTGCACTACATGCGCCAGGAATAAGGCCTCTCACCGGCCCCCAGCGGGACTTCTCCAACCTCTACCTATTCCCTCTTGCCTCTGGTCCCACATCGCCGTGGACTTTGTTACTGGACTCCCACCGTCAGAAGGTAATGACACTATTCTGACAATCATTGACCGGTTCTCCAAGGCGGTTCATTTTGTCCCTCTTCCCAAACTCCCCTCCACCTTGGAGACCGCAAACCTATTTGTGACTCATGTGTTCAGGCTCCATGGCATCCCCACAGATATAGTGTCAGATAGAGGTCCTCAGTTCACGTCCCAGGTCTGGAAGGCGTTCTGTCGGGCTCTGGGCGCCACCACCAGTCTCACGTCTGGTTACCACCCTCAATCTAACAGGCAGACAGAGTGTGCCAATTAAGACCTGGAGACCGCCCTGCGCTGCATCGCCACCCGTCTGCCCTCCTCCTGGGCCACGCATCTCCCCTGGGTGGAGTATGCACACAACACTCTTATCAGCTCGGCCACCGGACTCTCACCCTTCATGGTAAACTCAGGTTTCCAGCCTCCCCTATTCCCGAGCCAAGAGTCCGAGGCTGCGGTTCCATCGGTGCAGGCCCAGTTCCACCGAGTCCAGCGGGTATGGCGGGAGACAAGAGCCGCACTGGGCAGGACAGCTGAACGGAACCAAAGGCTGGCCGACCACCGCTGGGTCCACGCCCCCGAGTACAAGGCAGCAAGTCTGGCTGTCTTCCCGAGACCTCCCCCTGCAGACGGACTCAAGAAAAATGGCGCCCAGATACATCGGCCCTTTCCCAGTGGAAAAAATAATAAACCCCAGCGCCATCAGACTCCGCCTCCCAGCCTCCCTCAATGTCCATCCTGTTTTCCACGTCTCCCTCCTCAAACCCGTTGCCGAGAGTCCCCTTCAGCCGGCCGCTCCACCGCCTCCTCCCCCTCGCCTCATCGAAGGACACCCAGCATACTCCGTGACGCACATTCTGGACATCCGCAGGCGGGGCAGAGGCTTCCAGTATCTTGTTGACTGGGAGGGGTACGGCCCCGAGGAGCGCTCCTGGATTGGGCACTCCCTCATCCCTCAAAAACCCAACCCTCCCACCCTCCATATGTACTAACACACACCCTCAACTACATGCATACACACATGCATAATATGTAAGTAATATGTAAATCACAAGAGTTTGTGAAGTTGGTGGATTAACTGTTTAAGTTTCTATTGTAACATGTGATGGTTCATGGCAGGAATAATTTCCTGAAGTGGTCCTTGTGACAGCAGAGCTGGAGTAGTCTACTGGAGAAGGAGCTCCGCTGTCTGTCCACAAGGTGGTGAAGAGGATGTTCAGGGTTATTCATGATGGATAACAGTCTGTCCAGTGTCCTCCTCTCCACCACCTCCTGAAAAGTGTCTAGCTTGCAGCCAATAATGGAGCCGGCCTTTCTGATCAGTTTGTTCAGTCTGTTGGTGTTGCCGGCTCTGATGCTACTCCCCCAGCACACTGTAGCAAAGAAGAGTGCACTGGCAATGACAGACTGGTAAAACATCTCCAACATCTTACTCCACACGTTCAATGATCTGAGCCTCCTCAGGAAATAGAGTCTGCTCATCCACTTCTTATACACAACGTTGATGTTAGTTTTCCAGTTCAGTCTGTTGTCGAAGTGCACTCTAAGGTATTTGTAATCCTCAACCACTGTGACATTCTCCCCCAGAATGCACAGTGGTTGTGTGGTCGTGCTGTTCCTTCTGAAATCAATCACTATCTCCTTGGTCTTTGCCACGTTAAACAGCAGGTGAACTTCTACCAGACCATTCCACAAAATCATCCAATCATCCTCTTCTGTAGGTGGCACGATTAATAGTTGTACTGGAAGTCTGAGGTGTACAAGGTGAAGCGAAAAGGAGACAGAACAGTCCCCTGTAGTGCTCCTGTACTACTTTCCACGGTCTCCGACAGAACATTGCCCAGTCGGACAAACTATGGTCTGTCTTTCAGGTAGTCAGTAATCCAGGATATTGTGGGCGCATTGACTCCCATCACTCGCAGTTTCTCACCCAGGAGCAGCGGCTGGATGGTATTAAATGCACTGAAGAAATCAAAGAAAGCTATCCTCACAGTGCTGCCGCTACAATCTAAGTGGGAGTGAG
Source organism: Chaetodon auriga (assembly GCF_051107435.1). NCBI lineage: Eukaryota > Metazoa > Chordata > Actinopteri > Chaetodontiformes > Chaetodontidae > Chaetodon > Chaetodon auriga. Next base: position 1,020,254 of record NC_135076.1, read on the forward strand.
CATGCTGCAGCAGGTGTATGATGGCGTCATCCACACCCAGATGGGGTTGGTAGGTGAACTGTAGAGGGTCCAGTGATGACTTAACCTGCGGTCGGAGGTGGGCCAGGACCAGCCTCTCCAGCACCTTCATCATGAGCGATGTAAGGGCAATGGGTCTGTAGTCATTGTGGCCAGATGGACATTTCTTCTTTGGAACAGGAACCACGCAGGATGTCTTCCACAGCACCGGAACTCTCTGCAGGCTCAGGCTCAGGTTGAAGAGGTGTCCCAGGATCACGGACAGCTGGCTGGCACAAGTCCTCAGGACTCTGGAACTAATGTCGTCAGGGCGAGCAGCCTTGCCCAGGTGCAGCATCTCCAGCTGTCTTCTTCCCTGGCCCGCAGTCAGGCAGGAAATTTTGCTAATGGAGGGGGTGCAGTGGGGTATTGTGGGGGATGTGGGAGTTGAGTCCAAGGGAGGGAGGGGAGGGATCACCAGGGAGGGTTGAGGGTTGGAGCAAGAAAACTTGGACAGAGGGGGGTTGTGGAGGCCGTTGTGGATAGTGGGTAGGTGTGAAGGGGCGGGGGACTGTACGGATGGATGTACAACTGGTGAGACTAGTGATTTGCTTCTTACTCTTTCTTGGAATACATAAAGCATAAGGAGATCCGTTCAGTCATGGCTCTATTGTTTACACTCAGGTACAGCTGATAGTATTGTGCAACACGAGTGTACTCCCAGTGGAAAGACCGGAGATCCCCATGGAAATAAGGAGAATGAGAAGGAGATGCACAGCTGGGATGATGTGCTGTGAGGAGAAAAGATGGTATGAACCGTCCATTCCGTCTCTTATTATGGGGAACGTGGAATTTGTCTCTAATAAGATGGAAGAGCTAATGGCACTAACCAGACTGCAGATGGAGTACCGGGAGTGTAGCATACAGATGGTGCAACCCAGGAAACATCTGTATAAAGGAGGAGCACTGCATGAGAGACATAGAGCTGCTAGCTGTTAGCATTCAGCCATCTTATCTCCTGAGGGAGATACGTCCCACTTGCAACAAGTAAAGTTAGGCCGATTGTCCTCCCACTCCACTGACCTCCAAACACCAATGTAGCCCCATCTCTCTCTCTTCTCTCTCCTTAGCGTCCAATGTCACTTCCCATTTTTAATACCTCTGCACTCTTAAAATAAAATGAACAAATAATAACAAGAAGTCCATTCTATAGTCCATTTGTATCCGCTGCTGATAATATTAATTCATTTTGTAATATTAATTTCACACAAAGGTAATGGGAGATGACCATCAGAAAAAAATACAAACATTTACATTCTCCCCGTCTCAAAATACGTTTGCACAAGGTGGACCTAGGCAACCATTACAACGTCATCACTGTAACGGTATGCATTTCCCAGTCAGCCGATGCTTCAGCAGCATGCAAGCTCCTACACACTGTGGTTTCACAGCTGCAGATATCACACCCTCAGGCCCTCCAACTCATCTCCAGAGACTTCAACCATGATTCCCTATCTTCCAGTCTCCCCACCTTCACTCAGTATGTTGAATGCCACAACAGACACAATAGAACACTGGACTTACTGCATGCAAACACTAAGGATGCTTACAGCAGGGATGTTCTGATCACAACCTGAATAATCTGCTTCCTGCATACATACCTTTAGTGAATAAACAACCGCCAACCATAAGGAATGTGAAAAGATGGTCAGAGGAGTCCAGCAATGGCACTGAGGGACTGCATTGACACCACTGACTGAGATGTGTTGTGCAGTCCACACTGGGAGGACACTGACAGTTTGACAACCTGCATCTACATCAATTTCTGTGTGGAAAACACTGTGCTTAGCAAGAAGGTATGGTGTTTCCCAAATAACAAACCCTGGGTGTCCCTGAGAATAAAAGTCCTATTGAATGAAAACAAGAGGTTCTTTAGATCAGGAGACAAAAATCAGGTGAGGAGTGTGCAGGGGGAGCGGAAAGGGAGATCATGAGCAAGAATGGGCAAATGAACTGAATATGTTTTTCAACCGATTTGATTCTACCCCTGTATGTTTATGTTTAACAATACCCATTATATCTGTGCAAATATCTTGTGCAATTTTACACTTTTTTTTTTACTTTGCTTATGTATTCTTTTTATATTATGTTACATATTTTCTCCTGTGCAATAGTACAAAACACTGTATTTTATTTTTTTTATCTATTACTTATATCTTGTTGTGTGAAATTCAAATATTCATGCCAATTTTTTTTTTTACTCTTTTTCTATATAATGTACATATTGTATCCCTTATATTGTCTATTGCCCTTTTTATTCTTGCTAGTATTGCTGTCTGTAACATCTTAATTTCCCTGGCATGGGATCAATAAAGCTGTGTCTTATCTTGACCTATCTTATTTAATCTTATCATCTATAATAATTACGTTCTGCATTGACCTGTTTTCCTTTCTGGTAAATGTTAGATATATATATATATATATATATATATAAAACGCCAAGAGCAATAAATGATAGCTTGTGTTAAAAAGCATGCTAATTTGCCATGGGAATCGGTGGAGGCTGAGTGAAGAGTTACTGTTAACTAAGGGAGTTGTCCCATTGGTATCTTAACTGTCCTCTTTTTCTGTCTGTCAAACAAAGTAACATTGTGGGACCTGAGCATCCAAACAGACCTACGATGTAATCCCAGGTAGGCCACAATATGATCTATTATAACAGATTATGATCCAGCTACAAATGTCACAAATTCCCATGCATAATATGTCTTTGATAGCCCTTGAACATTTTCGTTCTACAAGCTGTATTTGATATGCATACAGAGCTTGGTCTATATTTGTTGTCTATATTTATATTGCCACATGCTTCACATGGTAAGGTATATAGGTATATGGTATATAGTGGTGTATAGTAGGGATGAGCGAGTACAGCACTATCTGTATCTGTATCTGTTCAACCATCTATGATCTGTATCCGTATCTGTACTCGGAGTGGGCGGGGCCTAACGGAAATGTAAGTCTGAAATTGATGTACAATAAAATATTAATATAGGCTACTTTGTGTGTTCAGCTATATGTGTGTAAGTGTGTATGTGGTCTGTAAGACTGTTTATTTTTTAATTATCTGTGTGAACTTGGTGATTCAAACATCCAGTGATGGCAAACAGGGAAATAATATGTCAGCCTTGTTCACTGTATTCTTCTCAATAGCACTGCGTTCAGTACGAGCAAAGTTTTCAAACCGACACATATCACCAGCCAAACTAAGAGCAAGCAGACGGTAAATTAAAAAAAAAAAAAAAAACGACCAGAGTGGAGGCAGTGACCGATGCGACATGAGCCGTCTTCAGCTGTGTGTGACTGGCCAATCACAGAGTGTGAAGACAGTCAGTTACCCAATGAGGATTTTCCTTCAGCACAAGCAAGGATATTGACGTGTTTTACTCGTATCATGCTCATACTCGTCAAAAATGCTTTATGCTCAACCCTAGGATATAGTATCAGAATTAGGTCTCTTACTATTCAATTCCACTTTCATTCTAAAAAACTTTACATTACTCGGACAGTTGATACTACTGACATCCAAATATATCTAGCACTATATTTTTAATTACATAGACTGTTGGGTCATGGCTTCTTTTGATCAACGTGTGTTAAAATTAGCACTTTAGGATAATGTAATGAAATTTGTATTGACATTAAGTTTACTTTGTGCTGACTTGGCAATTTCTGTGCCTGCAGGAGCAAGTACAAGAGGAAATCCTACAGGGGATTCAAGCACATTTCAGCTCGATTCTAAGAAATGAAATGCTAGATTTGGAATTGGGCTTTCCTTGGCAACAATGGCATCACCCAAACACCCCAGTGAAACTTATTAACAGTCTACAGGAGTTGATCAACACCCTTAGCCTGCCTATTCAATCTGCTGAAGAAGCATTTGTTAATGTGTCAGATTTTGTCCCTGCAACTGTGGGGAAGCTGAGACAAACCAGGACATGGACGCTGATGATCTTAAAAGCCTCCTTTCCAAAATCATCATGTGCATGACATAGGGTGAAGGCTACTGTGCACCGGGTGGATGGAGCTGTAATTTTGACCAGCATGACACTACATGGATTTGTAGCCCCCAGAAGCTACGGTGCTCCTGCACTATTGTCTTTGGTTTATGAAGACATCAACCATTGATTAATTAGGTGAGTGTTTCTATCTTGTGCCCTTTCTCTCTCTGTCTCTCCCACTCACACACATATATATCCAACCCCATTAGACCAAAGCATCGTTCCTATTTTTCTGTCCACTCAAACACACACGCACACACACACACACACACACACACACACACACACACACACACACACACACACACACTTAGGCTAGCGATCCTGACAGATAGCAAATTGGCTAACGTTACTTCGGCAAAACGTCTAGTACCACATAGACATATATGAATATTTACACTGTACTGCCAATCCACAAACGAAAATCAGAAGTCTGATCAGTAAGAAGGGAGCCCAGGGAACTGTAACAAATGGACGTATTATCATAAACATAAAAGACCAAGTTACACGTTTTATTTTTGAGATTCTTCAGTGCGTTATATTCTCTCTCAAATTCACACTTTTTTTTTTTTTTTTTTTTTTTTTTTTTTAATATTTATGAAGTTTTGATTTATTATATTACCACAAATCTCGTAACCGGTCAACCTTTCCCGATAGGACTCAAGTGACCTTCAAAATAAAATCCAGGTATTTTTTTTAATCTCACCATTACTGTAGGTGGATGAGTCATTTCAATGGTTTACGTATACTACATATTATATGGTGTGAAAATGAAGAACACGACATATCCATGAGGAGTATTTTGACATGATTTGTGCAGTTTAAGTCTGTAGTCTGTTTGGATAGAGGATGTAATGCTTTTATTCTGAAGTATTCTGAACGGAAGAGTTACTTCTGTGCTGCTGGCGGCCGGATCACACACAGTTTGGGTGTGGAGATCAACTGTCACAGCGCAGTGCCAGGACTCCTATTAAACACACTAACAATGTCTCGACCCAAAAGAGCGGATATGTTGGACACTCTAGCAGGCTTCAGGGCGGAAAAGACCGAAGTGACCGTTCCTTACGGTCTACTGAAGGCAGCCAGGAAAACCGGCCATCTTAACCTGTCCGGCCGAGGTCTGACAGAAGGTAATTTCACTTACAGGACAGTGTACACAGTGACAGTGCTTGTGGTCAAGGGAACCGTCAATTGCATAAACGTCTGAAGGCAGCCGCCGATTTTTGCTGCGCGTCTATTTCTGCAGTTACGATTAGGTTACCGCTGCTTGGAACTGCCAAGCAGACGAAGTGAGACTGGCTTATCAAAGACCAAGCGGCATCCTCCAGAGCTGAGAAATTAAGTCAACGCGAGAAGTGGCAGCACCTGCAGTTCCTCGCATGACCACTTGAGAATGGCTTCAAAATCCCCTAGATGCCCATATTATCGTTTTACACCAGAAATAAACATGTTTACAGCCTGGTGCAAAAAACAAACAAACAACAACAACAACAAAAACAGTTATGCTCTCTATAGCTAATTTCTCCATTCATGATTGTGTGGGCGGTACATTGTCATACAATTAGTACAGAATTTGCATATTGCATGTCTAACGATTTTTTTATGACAGTTTTAGTATGAGAAAATTGTCATTATGTTATAATGTACTTCGACTTTTGGGGTGACTGCTTTAATTTTCTCAAAAGCTGTACACCCAGAAGTTGACATGGTCTCATAGTCAAGGTAATTCTGAACAGGACTCCATTGAATATGTCAGCAAACTTGTCAAGGAAAAGTTTTATGTAAGTTATATAAGTTCAAATATATGGAAATTGTCAATGTGTTACTGTGTAATTTAAAGATATTTTTCTTTTGATTTTCTCAAAACACTGAAACAGCATCAATTTTTATTTTGGCATCGTTAGGGTCATTCTGAACAGGACACCATAGAAATTTTCAGCAAACCTTTTAATGAAACATTTTCATTTCAATACTAGTGTAATGAAAACTGGAAACTATCTATCAGTAATATAGAATGAAAGTACTTAAAACTTTATATTGTCACCTTATTAAAATAATTGCTTGAGTCATTTTTTGACAAAAATGATTTTTTTTTTTTTTTTTGTCGAAATCCACTCCTTATGTTGCTGCCCACCTCTGGTAAAGTTTTCTCAAAAACTTGAAAAAATGACTGATGACTGTGACTATGACTGTGATTATTTTAATAAGGTGACGCGTATGTAGTCAGGAACATTTTGAGGAGAGATCCATTCTGCCTTTCAGTAAAACTATTGTGGAAACTGTTTTGCCATACTTCAATATTGTACATACTTGGTGACGTCACATATTCAACAAGACATTTAATTTATCGCACGTAATATAATTTTGTTTGTATTTGTTATGTAAAGTGTGAGAATAATTGCTGAAATACATGTCTATCTCAAGTACCGTAATTGCACTGCTGGCTTGAGAGGGTTTTTGCAATGAATGGCTCCCTTGACCACAATTTCACAGTGCACCTAAAATTATAATTACCAGCTGTGACTGGGCTTTTTTCACCTTGTCTGTGTGTGTGTGTGTGTGTGTGTGTGTATGTGTGCAGGGTTCTAAATTAACACCTGCCAACCCGCTAAATGCGGGTTAAAATTCATATTGGCGGGTGTAAATAAAAACTTACTAGCCAATTTGGCCAGTAATGCATTAGGCAATCATGTCAGTCAGAGCCGCTCTACAGTTCTTGGTCATTTGTCCCCCTGACAGTCCGTCCTACATTTCCCATGAACACTGTCGTAATGCTATGTGATGACGTACAATTGGCTGTGCGCAGGCACACTACAGTCTGTAGTGCAACCGGCGCGAGAAACCACGGAAACGCAAACACAAAGAAGAAGCAGAAGAATGAACGGCGGCATATAAACTGTAAAAAAGGAGACTGAGCTAGCTAAAAGTAAAAAGTAAAGTTAAACTAAATGCTGCAGTGGTTGGGACAGACGTCTGGGGGCGAGAAGAGGAAGGAGGCAGGGGATGAGAATGTCGACAAAGCGTGCTAAACAAAGAAAAGAAAGTTTAATGCTAAATGGCTGACAGGTTGTGAATGGCTTGTGTTTGATCACGAAAATGCCGTCATGTTTTGTAAGGATTGCCGCATGTACACGAAAGAAAAAAACAAGACGAATAATTTTGTGGTGGGGACTAATAATTTTACAGTCAAGGCAGTAAAGGACCATGAGAGTGCCCGAAGTCATCAGGAGAGCCTAAGGAGTCTGCAATACTGACTGCTGCACTATTTGTGTTTTCTAGTTGTACATACATAATTCAATTTATTACCAATGCAATTTTTTGCAAGTGTTTAAGTCATGGCTGTTACTTATATATATTTCTTATTAAAGAAGGAAAGCAGAAACACTTCAAGTTGAAAGGAAAAATACATTTTATTAGGAATGTAATGATACCAAATACTTACTGGAAAAATGTCTTTTAGAAAATAATAAATCTGACAGCATTTTTTGCAGTGTTTCCCACCAATTAAAGAGACTGTGGCGGCCCTCCACAATCTCGTTTGGGCCCGCCACAGTCTCGTCCCCCCCCCCCCCCCCCCCGCTTTCCACCCTCCTCCCCACCTAAAAAATAATAATAATAACCAGATCCGTCAGTCAGCCGATTACACAGCTGTAGCCTACTCTACTCTATAGCCCGCGAGCGAGAGCGCGCGCGTGAACACACACGCACGCGCCAACAGGTCGCGTTCATAGACGGTCCTACTGTCTGCTGCATTTGGCGCGATCCGGCGACACCGCATCCATACAGTCGATGATCCATACATGACAGCAGGCCGGGACGGCATTTCAAGATTGTGTGACTTTGCTTGGTTTACGCTTCTGCGTCGCGGCGACGTTGTACCTACGGCGTACACCCTACGCCGTTACTGAGCATTCATAGTTCTGCGTCGAGGGAACGCGTTGCTCCGCAATTCACCGCCAAGCCGCTAGGGGGGTGTTGCTGTGTCATTGTATGGTTTCGGGGGGCTCTTGCTGCCGCGAAGAGGAATTGTAGAGGTGGTCGTACGTGCGTACCTCCTTGATAATTCTTTCTTTGGCTTGGTCCAGTTTTTCTTGTAGCTCTCACCTCAGAAACTTTGAAAATGGCGGTGTTGTTGTGCTGCGACCATAGGGCTGCGACTGAACCGAAAATTACGTTCTGAACAGACCAATCACAGTCCTCGAAGTTCACGTCAATACGCGTCGACGCGTAGGATTTTTTGGAGGTGCGCGTCAGGCTACGGCGTAGGGTCTGCGTAGGGGTCTGCGTCGACGGCGTAGGTACGGCGTCGCCGCGACGCAGAAGCGTAAACCACTAGCGTAAAACTTCTCTTTTGGGCAGGTATCAAGTTCGATAACGGAGCAGTGTCGGCCATGTTGCTGATCTCATTGCACCAGTCAACTTCTAACATACCAAACAGAGTCTAACTTTCCACTATCCCTGGTGCTGATTTCCCGGTAGCTAGCTACTTGTCCGCTATTTCTCCCTCTCCCGCTCGCGCTATTTCTCTCTCTCATCCCTCTGTCGTTTGTGCTCTCTCTCTACGCGTTTATAAAAATTAACATGAAATTAATTATATAATATCTCTCGTCAGCGAGAAAGAAAAAGAAAAGAAAAAGAAAAGAGGGATCCGACAGCACTGAGTCAGTGACTCTGCCACAGCCTTATCGGTGAAGAGGGGTGAGGTTATGGCTTAAAAGCTGTAGCGGAGCCGGCGGGGGGGCAGAGGGTGCGGCTGCCCCGGGCCCACGGTTATGAGGGGGCCCATCGCAAGGCTGATGCCGAAAAAACAAAAAGGGAAAGTCGGTCTCTTACTGCTGTATTTGTAAAGATATAAGTGTAAAAAAAAAAAACAAAAACGGGGAGAAAACAGTCTGAATCAGAGCGTTTCTGAAGATTAAGAGGACATGCCACCTCTCTTGCACTGTCTGGCGATCTCTCTCTCTCTCTCTCTCGCTCGCTCTCTCTCTCTCTCTCTCTCTCTCTCTCTCTCTCTCTCTCTCTCTCTTTTGTATGTTCTTAAGGATGATACCAACCTGTTATATTCATATACAGCAATTTATATTACATTCAGTGGTCTCAAAATGCCCTAAAGAGATACATCAGGCTTGAAAACGTACACACACACACCCAACCCCGAGGGTCAGAGACCCTCCCACCACAGTCTCCTAAAATCCTGTGGGAAACACTGTTTTGTTTGTATAAATTAAATGTTTGCACTTTCTGTGTATATTTTGTTTCATGTGTTGTACTTTCTGTGCATTTTTCATGCCAACAATGTAAAGAAAATGATCAAATGCATTCAATGGCACTCATAATCTCTCTTATTTTCACCGGGAAAAAATTTGGCTAGTGGAAATTCTGATTGGCTGGTAACTTTAGAAGGTCACCAGCCACATTGGCTGGTGATCAAAAAAGTTAATTTAGAACCCTGGGTGTGTGTGTGTGTGTGTGTGTCTGTCATGGCAAAATGTGGTCCTGCAAGGCTGTATTTTAACTTTTTTTGCACATGGCACTGGTACTACAGAGGATCAAAGTCTTGCAGCACAAGTACAAAATGTCTGTTACCATGTGTAAAAACAACCACAAGTAGTGCTGTTCATAACTTAAACAGGCATGTGACGTATAGTGTTGCATACAGGGCACACAAAATCCAAACGTTAACGAGAAATGTTTTCAGACAAATATTTTCTTTATGTGCCCATAAATGGTAAAGTGTTTTTTAAGGGTGCTCCGATCAGGATTTTTGGGGCTGACCACCGATTGCTGGAAACAGTGTTGGCCAGTGTCGATCACAGATCATGGAGTCTATTTGAAGCCTTCTATATATTGTGTAGCATTATTTGTTTATTTATTTAACTATTCATAACATTGTGTGCTTAATATTAAAATTAAGACATGAGACAGTATCATGAATTGACAACTGTTTGGCAGGCAACATGTGCATCATCCACTTTCTTTCTTAGATACACAACTTAAACCATAGCAGCCTACTCCTTGTTATTAGGAGCACCTTAGAACTTAACAAATATAGCTTTCCTGTAGAATAAAGTAATAAAAATTTATAAAACAAAAATGAGAATAAAGGCTAAATGGGGACAACTCACCAAGTTAGAACAATAAATTATATGTACTGATGCAACAAAACTCAATTCCAATAGACAGAACAAAACACAGGGCCTTTATCAGTTTAGAGATTATGAAAACTGCAACAAGAAATGCAATAGCCAAAATATGTTTCAAGTCAGTAAACCCTCTATTTCCTCTGCATTTAACAGACTACAGGGTAATAAAGTGCACAGCACAGAGAGAGAGTGGATAGAGATCGACATAATTCATATATCTAAACGTTTACTTCTTAAGCGTCACTGCCATATATAGGCATGGGCTGGTATGAGATTCTGACGGTATAACCTTAGGCAAAAATATCGCGGTTTCACGGTATTATGATTACAACTCTAAAATGTGTTATTTTGAAAAAATAGAGAAAACTTTTCCATTGAATAGTCTTTTTTTAAAAACAATATATAAAACATGATGGAACATTAGTAAATATGTATTTAAAATAAATAATAATAATAAAATAACTGGATTCTTTCTAAATAAAAAATAAACAATAAAAAAATAAATGCAGTCCTTAATGCAGTCCTTTAACTGAGGCTAAACCTGCAGCTAAAGTCAGGACATAAATGAATTATTTTTAGTGAAAAAAAAAAACAACCAACACAAAATGCAAGTAAATGCAATCAGCAGCTTGGAGCGGTGAGGTGAGAGGATGTGTCCACTTGAACTGAACACCCTCTCTGAGGACACACTGGTGGCTGGGATGCAGAGAAATTTTCTCGCTACACTGCTAAGGAGAGGCAACTCTTCCACATGTGTCTTCCACCATGCCAGTGGGTCAGCATCAGAGGATATGGGAGCGTAAGACAAATACTGTTTAATCTCCATTTTCACTCTTTCTTTTGGGGAGGCATCTTTGGCTTCGACTCCTTGATGTTTTGCTGATGTCATTTTTTTCAGCAAGCAAGACAGAGATTTGTCTTTCTTCTTTATGGCAGCAGAGGGGGTAGTGGTAGTGGAAGCGCTGGTTCCCTGTTGATCAGCAGTGGCTGCAGGTGATTCTCGAGGTGGCAGTGAGATTGAGTCTGCCAGGTTCACAGCCTCCTCTTCAGCAGACCTGATTACATCATCCTTGTTTTGACTAAAGTTGTCCTTGAAACGGGGATCAGTGAAGCAAGCGATGTCAGTCACCTTCTTGACTCTCTCACAGGAGTAACGTTGTTGCAGATCGTCCATCATTACCTTTTTCATTTGTTTTGTTAGGGCATCATCCTCCTCCTTCTCATTCAGCAGGTTAGTGATGTGTTCCATAACAGGCTTCAAAGATGAGAGGGTGGTCTTTGTTTCACAGCCAAGTAAATCTGTAAAAAGTCACTGAGAGGCCCCAGGAGTTGGCAGACCCTCTCAAAAGTGTGCACATCACTGTCTTTTGGCAATAAATGCCATAAGCTCCTGTCTGCTGCAAGAACTGCATAACATGCTTGTTGCTGTTCTAAAAATCTCTCAATCATTTTGAAAGTGGACCCCCATCTTGTCACTACGTCATGAATTAGTGATTTTTCAGGAATTTCCAGGGTTGCCTGCTGCTCCTTCAGTTCTCTTTTTCTCTTCCAGCTTTGAGAGAAACCTTGTACAAGATGCCTGCATGCTCGTACAGCTGTGTCAACTTTTTGAATTTTGAGTGCTTTGGCCATAGCTAGGTTAAGGCTATGGCCAAAACATCCGAGCCAAACATAGGCTTTATCACAAAATGCTTTTATCATATTAGCTGCATTGTCTGTTGTGATGGTAGACAATCTGCCATCTGTGATGTTCCACTCCTGCAACATGTTTTCAAAAAACTCTTAAGATGTGTTCAGCTGTGTGGTCCTCTGGGAAAAACATAGTTTCTAAACAGAAGGACCTCAGTTCCCAGAGGAAATGCACTGTGAAGCTGATGTATGGTTCTCCACTACCACCACGTCTAGTGACTAGTCCACAAATCAGTTGTTGCAGAGAACCACACCCCTTTTGCCAATTGTTTTTTGTTGTTGTTTCTGCACATGAGCCTGGACCTCTGAGTACATCTTAGGGATTTCATTCTTTGAGAAGAATTTTCTTGATAGCACAAAGTGGCACAGCTATCTTCATCAGTTTCAGAAACCCAGGTTTCTCCATAGCTTGAAAGGGCATCATGTCTTTGGCAATGCAGTATGCCACAGCATTGTTCAGGTCTTTAGCATGCTTTGATGTGGGTGTACAGGGGACTTGTTTCTCGAATGCTTGCTGAATTGTAGGCTGATCTTTATCATATAGCAATGGGTGGTGCTTCCGTAGATGCGCTATCATATTTCATGTATTGCCTCCTCTGGCTGCCACTGTCCGCAAGCACATTTTAAACATTGGGCAACCTTCTTCCTCCAAGTCATAGCTGTCTTTCTTTTTACGGTAGCCGAAGTATTCCCATACAGCCGACTTGGCCCTTTTAGACGGGGGAATGTTCGGGGGATTTGCCTCCTTCAGCCATCATACGGCCTGCAGAGCTGTCTGCTTGTACCAGCAACCGGGGGTGCACAGGGGGAGGGGCGCTGCAGCCGCACATGACCTGAGTGACCTCCACTTTCTCTCTGACGAGATGTCACATTAAAAAAAAAAAAATCCACTCATACCGCAGGAACGGTATGACGGAAAATTTTAGTGGTTTTGAAACCATGGCTTTTTCATACCATGGTATACCTTGTAACATCAAGTCAGTTAAACTTCAGGGATATCAATCTGTCCATTTAGGAAGCTCAAGTGATTGTGACTCAATTACACCTGCTTGGTGCAAATGAAAGTGAGGACAGGTGCAATGGAGAGGCAAAAGCAATGCATTGGTGGTGAATGGTGTCATTCATAGTGAGATTGTCAATCTTTGCCGTTCTTACATGCCTAGTTATAGAGTCCCCAATCAGAATGGTGTCTGGCTTATGAGATGTGGGTTTACCAGTATTATTTCAGCTTGTGAGATGGGGAGTTAGCAATATTTCTCCTAGCCTTGGGCTTCACAGTGGTCTTTGAGCTATTTCTTCAGTTTCGCCAGCCTTACTGCTCATTGTGTGATTTATTCCCTATCCTCAACATGGTTTGTATTATCACAATTTTTATCAGAGTCTGTGTTTTGTACCTGTTTCGCAGTGAGAATTTAAGTGGTGGAGTGAGTGTTGCTGCCCTCCTATTTAATGCCTTGCTGGATTTAAATTTGTGGTGGACGACATCAGACCGAGCCCTGGCTGGAGTGGATGCTTTTCTTCTTGTGCCGGTACTGTGCCAGTAAGAAGTGTCATTAGGTTAGGTTAGGATAGTTTGGGAGCCTCAACACCTGACTCAGTGATGTTAGGACATGTCCAGGGCAGTGTGTCAGCTAAATCCATGCCAGTGTTAGCCCGGTTCTTTTGTTGGAAGCCCAAGAATGGTCCGAAGCACTCTTCAGTTCACAGTCAAAGTATTTATTGAGGTCACATATAAAGCAATGCAGTGCTGGTCTCAGACTGACAGAGTTCTTGCAGGATCTCTGCCAGAATGAGCACAGTTGTCCGACAAAAGTTCACATTTGTCATGTTGGGTTTGACCACACCCCGTACAATAATCAGATATATGTTACAGAATATAATTGGCCAGTTCCCAAGGCCCGGGCATACCATATCTTTGTTCTGGACATGTGATAAACAAGCTGTATGTGTGTGTGTTGTGTGAGGCGCATATCTAAATGCAATAGACATAAAACACAAACAGACGAGACAAGACTGTCAACAACAAGAGTGTCATCTGCCTTTTTATTATGGTGAAGTGTCTCTCACCAGTCATGTTATCCTTACGACACTAGGCTGTGAAGGACATTCATGTAGGTTAAAGATCATGTAAAGAGAACACATGAGATTACCTTAAAGGGCCTGATCATTACACCATTGTAGGGGAATTACCTCTAAATTAATGTTGCATTCGTTAATAAGAGTAGGGGCACCAACCTTCTTCAGCTAAGAAGGATTTTGTATATCATGTCTTGTAATGCTGATGTAGTGAACGAATGAACCAACAGTAGATCAGTCTGATAATCTAAGGCGTAAACTCTCAGTACAGGGATTGCTTATATCCAGCTCAAAAGGACACCGTCTGACAACGACTTGTATGAAAAAGATTATTTATTAAACACAATAATGAAATTAATATGAATCATGGATAATGCGTTAGATTATATGGATGATATAGATTAACACAAACGCTGCCCAGAGGAACTTATGGCAAGAGAATGGTAAAATAAGTTTGCCGATAGTGAGAAGTAGGTTTAAAGGGAAAATGGGGACGTGAATATGAAGTTAATTTGTTGAATGAACGATTTAGAGAATTTAAACATTCAAAAATTGACAGTATCTTAACCTCACGGACCAACTCTTATTCAAAACCGCTTAAGTATGTCTACTTTGTCAGCGACGCTCCTGTAGATGTCTGCTCCGAACTGACACGAAGAGGCTCCGCATCACTGTCCGTCACTCTGATCTGCGCAGCGGTCTGCCGGATGAATCAAGCAAACCGCGGTTGAGAGCTGGTGTTGGACAGAGATGTCTCGGGAGCTGAGGATCTTCGGTGTCGGTTACAGACGAGGAACGGCTTCTGATGGTTATTTAACCCGGACCAGCGGGTCAGCAGCAGGCTACAGGTCTTCGGTGCGGTCAGTTAGTTGTCGGCCATTTGGCAAGGCTTTTGATTACTAATAATAAGATTGAGAAACTCTTCGATGGCTGGTCGAAAATGTCTTCAAAATTATTATTACGGGACTAGACTTTAACAACAAAAATAGGAATTATGCGGCTTGGCGTGGCGAGCAAAAATTAAAGTTTCACGAAGAAGATTAGAAAAGTGCGTTTTCTGCAGAATTAAATCAAGCTACTCTGTGTAGTTGTGAGAAGCAACAAAAAGACTGAGAAAACGACGGAGCGGAAAAATACTTGAAAACTAAAGACAAAGAACTTACAGAAACGAACGAACTACTACACATAAACAAAAACAAAAACTGAACTGAAGTCCGCTGCGCGCAACTAACTTTATCATCGCTCCAGGGCGTGTCTAATTAATAGGACATCACGCATGTAGGATGGTTCATAGGCGAGCGACGGAATTTCATCCTATGGAGCGGGAATTACGTAATGATTCATACGAGGGACTCATCTGCTTCTCACTATGGTCAATCCAATATATTTTAACATGATCTGTTTTCAATGGCACTTCAACAACAACATGCGTGTTCACTATATGCGTTAGACAGTTCTTATGAATAATGACAACATTCAACAATAAACATGGTAACATTTTCTAATACTAATCCTAATAAACATGATGACTAAGGGTATAACTACTTTAATATGATGAAGGAATAAAGAAAGGCAGACTATATTTGCCGAAATGATTATCGCTATTATGGTTACTTAGTAATAAATGTCTCCCGCTGAGCACATTCAACCTAACCGCTATGAACCTCTAGATGGCAGTATGGTTCCATGGTAGAAACTCAGAGAAAATCTTTGAAATAGTTAAATTCACAGTTTCATCATCCTGTAAGTTAGAAACACCAGGAAAACATTGTTATTGTACAGATCAAGAGCTTAGCAATGTAATAACATCTACAGTTAAATCAAACATAGAGATTTGGTTAATTTGGTAGGTTAAGAAGAAGGCACACAGACATACAGCACAGTTTGCTTCAGGAATGTCTAATTTACAACCCATCAGCATTATCTTGTTTGAAGATTCCTTTGAGACATGGCATTCGTCCATCCAGGCAGTTTTATTGTCCTTAACTCCCATGGGCTATCAAGAAAGAGTTAGCACCTCCATGAGAACGTCCTGAGCAGATGTAAATTTGAAGGGAAGGTGTTATCAGTGACTCTTGTTGCCCTGAAAGAATGTGAAAAGTTGTTCTACAACCAGACATCTTGTCTGCCTGAGTTCACACCTTCCTGTGAACCTTCCAGATGGTCAATAACTCTTAAAAGTCTGATTGTTTTATCACTTCACTTCTCATGAGAAATGCAAAGAGGGGAGAAGAGGGTCAGTTACAGACCACTTCTGCTACACCATGATGCTCCTGACTGAGCCTGCCCCCGCTGCTGAAAAAAATCCTAGAGGAAACACTGTACAGTCATAGACGAAAGTATTGGCACCCTTCTGGAAGTGTTGATTTTCTAGCAAAAGTCGCACACTTTTGGAGTTTTTTTTTTTTTTTGTAAAATAACCAAACCAGGATCATTTTCAATTTGGATCATTTCACATTTGGTTTCCCCAAATTCAACACAAAATAAAAGGTTATGGATAGTCAGACTTCAGCTCTGGTAGCATTACTGACTAATATCAGTCCATTTCTAAAGGACAATAGGCTCCAGTTTACTCTATACTATACATTTCTTTTGGTTTCTATGGACAGTATGATGTTTTCTCCAAGGAAGATGGAGAATTAAGAATACCCTGAAAGGTGCACCATGCTTTAAGTGAAGCATGGCTATGGCCAGGTAATGCTCTGGGGCTATTTTGCTTCCTCTGGCACTGTAAATCAGTAGAAGGCGAGGGAGAAGATTGATTTATTGAAATATTTGGAAATCCGAGGTTCGACTATCGGCCGGATTCTCCTCTCCAGTACCCTGGAATAGACTTTCCCAGGGAGGGTGAGGAGTGTGATCCCCCGATAGTTGGAACACACCCTCCGGTCCCCCTTTTTAAACAGAGGGACCACCACCCCAGTCTGCCAGTCCAGAGGCACTGTCCCCGACTGCCATGCGATGTTGCAGAGGCGTGTCAACCAGGACAGCCTTGCAACGTCCAGTGACTTGAGGTACTCAGGGCGGATCTCATCCACCCCGGGTGCCTTGCCACCGAGGAGCTTGCAAACTACCTCAGTGACTTCAGCCCGGGTGATGGATGAATCGAACTCCGAGTCCCCAGTCTCTGCTTCCTCTGCAGAAGACATGACAGTGGGATTGAGGAGATCTTTGAAGTATTCCTTCCACCGCCCGACAATGTCCCCAGTCGAGGTCAACAGCTCTCCACCTCCACTGTAAACAGTGTTGACAGAGAATTGTTTCCCCTTCCTGAGGCTACGAACGATTTGCCAGAATTTCTTCGAGGCTGACTGGTAGTCCTCCTCCATGGCCTCCCCGAACTCCTCCCAGACCCGAGTTTTTGCTTCAGCTGCCTCAGGAGTCCCATGAGCCAACCAGGCCCAACAGGACTCCTTCTTCAGCTTGACGGCATCCCTTACTTCCGGTGTCCACCACCTGGTTTGGGGATTGCCGCCACGACAGGCACTGGAGACTTTACAGCCACAGCTATGGACGGCTGCATCAACAATGGAAGTGGAGAACATGGTCCATTCGGACTCCATGTCTCCAACCTCCCTCGGAATCTGGTCGAAGCTCTCGCGGAGGTGGGAGTTGAAGACCTCCCTGACAGCGGGTTCCGCCAGACATTCCCAACAGACCCTCACAGTACGTTTGGGTCTGCCAAGTCTGTCCCGCTTCCTCCCCTGCCAGCGGATCCAACTCACCACCAGGTGGTGATCAGTTTACAGCTCAGCCCCTCTCTTCACCCGAGTGTCCAAGACATACCACCGAAGGTCATATGATATGACTACAAAGTCGATCATTGACCTCCGGCCTAGGGTGTCCTGGTGCCACATGCACTGATGGACATCCTTATGCTTGAACATGGTGTTCGTTATGGACAAACTGTGACTAGCACAGAAATCCAACAACAGAACACCGCTCGGGTTCAGATCGGGGAGGCTGTTCCTCCCAATCACACCCCTCCAGGTATCACTCTCGCTACCCACGTGAGCATTGAAGTCCCCCAGCAGAATGAGTCCCCGGTTGGAGCACTTTCCAGTACCCCTCCCAGGGACTCCAAGAAGGCCAGGTACTCTACACTGCTGTTTGGCCCATAGGCCGAAACAACAGTGAGAGACCTATCCCCAACTCGAAGGCGCAGGAAAGTGACCCTCTCGCTCAGCGGGGAGAACTCCAACACATGACAGCTGAGCTGGGGGGCTATAAGCAAGCCCACACCAGCTCGCCGCCTCTCACCGCGGGCAACTCTAGAGAAGAAGAGAGTCCAGCCTCTCTCAAGGAGTTGGGTTCCAGAGCCCAGACTGTGCGTGGAGGTGAGCCCGACTATCTCTAGTCGGTACCGCTCAACCTTCCGCACTAGCTCTGGCTCTTTGCCCCTCAGCTAGGTGACATTCCATGTCCCCATAGCCAGAGTCGTCATCCAGGGAATGGGTCGTCGGGGCCCCCGCCCACGACTGCCACCCATAACACAAGGCACCGGCCCCTTCTGATCCTTCCTGCGGGTGGTGGGCCTATGGGAAGACGGGCCCAAGTTGTTCCTTCAGCTTCGCCCGTGGGCAAAGGCGGGACCCGGCCACCAGGCGCTCACCTGCGAGCCCCAACCCGAGGCCTGGCTCCAGGGTGGGGCCCCGGTGACGCCAATCCGGGCGACGTAAGCTTCCTCATTGTTTTTTCTTTCATAGAGGCTTTTGAACCGCTCTTAGTCTGAACCGTCACTTAGAACCTGTTTGCCTTGGGAGACCCTACCAGGGGCATTAAGCCCCGAACAACATAACCTCTAGGATCATTCGGGTACTCAAACTCCTCCACCACAGTAAGGTGTTGGTTCAAGGAGTTTGGGGAAACCAATTGTTGTTTTAGTTGTGTTAAGTTATTGAAAAGATCCTGGTTTGGTTATTTTATCAAAAAACCTCCGAAAGTGTGCGACTTTTGCTAGAAAACCAGCACTTCCGTATGTGTGTGTGTGTGTGTGTGTGTGTGTGTGTGTGTATGTATGTATAAAATCACCATCATCTCCTGGGCAAACTGCATCAGATGTGACCTTGGTGGCATTCAAGACCCCTTGAAGGAAAACATAAAATCCATCATGACCCACAAGCAAACTGAGACTCAGTTATCTAAATTACAAATACTGTTTACAACCTTTAAATGTTACACTGACATTTATGGTAATAACAGAAGCAACTTTCTTAACAAAGGGCAAGTGAATTTTGAAGGATCTGTTGTCCAATCAGAAGGTTACACGTACACAATTTCACATCCCGTGTTCGTGTCAAGACCAGAGACAGAGCCATAGACAGACCTAGTGCTGGACTAAGTGGTTTAAGTTTGCTTTTTTATAATCCAAGGTACAAATTTTACTTTTTTGGTATTTGAAATGTATATCTTCAGAACATGGTAGTTTATGTTGGTAAGTGCCATTTTTGTGCTGGTTTATAATTTTAACCATAAGCAAGGTGTCAACCCACCTCCACCTCCCCCTACTCCCACCACCCCCTGCTGTTAATATAATGATGATTGGTTGATATGAAAATGGAAACAATTGCTCGAACCTAATTTCCAGTAAATTTATAGCTATGGGTGTCATAATGGTCGTTTGTGTATGTAATAACCATATTAACATGTGTCTCAGTCCCTCCGAACGTGTATCGTCTAAACAAAGATACACCAGAGGAGGCCCAGCAGAATGTGTCCTTCGGAGAGTCAGATCGCTGGTGGGAGCAGACTGACCTCACCAAACTGCTGCTCTCATCCAATCAGCTAACACATCTGTCTGATGACATCAGACTACTGCCTGGACTCATTGTACTGGATGTAAGTAACACCAACTCAGTAAGAAGCCTGACTCAGTAACTAATTCACCAAGTAACACACATTCTGCATGTGTTAC
The DNA here is from genome assembly GCF_051107435.1 of Chaetodon auriga. Classification (NCBI taxonomy): domain Eukaryota; kingdom Metazoa; phylum Chordata; class Actinopteri; order Chaetodontiformes; family Chaetodontidae; genus Chaetodon; species Chaetodon auriga. The sequence continues at coordinate 1,040,131 of NC_135076.1, forward strand.
ATGTATGTCACAGAAAAAGGCACATAGAATCTAATATTCTGAGAGGTGCTTTGTGCCAAACTTTGCAGAAATTTAAAATGCTGTATATGATTTATCTTTACATTTCTAAATGAGTTAAAACCATACTTGGTTTCTGTAACAGATCCTTTATTGGTTGGAAACAAAATGTTATACTTCGTTTGCAGAGACCACTTGGATATATTTTACTGATTTAGTTATCCCTACCACAGGTGTTGTCAGAGTTATTTGTTGTTTCTTTGACATAGACTAAAAGCAGGTTTTAAAACACAGTGAAGTGTGCGATATTTCGTCCGAAGTTACCACAGCTTCTATTCTAAGAAATCGAATTCAGTTAAAACTAACAGAGCTAATTAAACAAAATGAGAATTAGATTGAAAAACAAAACAAAAAAATCTGAAATGGTCTAAAAAGGAAACAAATTTTAATTGGTGTGTCCAAAAGAATATTAGACTTAAACTATTAAAAAATTGATCCAGAGCTCCTGTAATGCATTTTGTTGTCTCTGTGTCGCACTCTGATGATGACAATAAAGTTGAATCTAATCTAATCTAATGTGGTCTTAGCCTAACTTGTTAACTTGCTAACTATAGAAACTCCAAATTCACTAACCCACTGAATAAAGACATTGTCACACTCATCAGCTCCTTACTTGCTGCCGCATCTATTAACCTGCTCAGCCTGCACTCTTCACCCTGCACCACATCCACCTGTTCAGTAACCTGAGGCACACCTGGGATTCATCACCAATCAGCACCCCTGGTAATTACCTCTGCCTTCCGCCTCTGACTACGTTCCTTGCCTTGCCCCTGTTAATCTCAAGAGTCAGTAGAACTGTTTGTTGTTTGGCTCACCAAACATTTCCTGGATCTGCAGTCCGCTACGCACCAAGCGCTCAGTTTGGCGCTGCATAAAGGAGAGACGTTGGGACGCTGGCTCGCCAGCCCGCTACTCACCCTCAAGCAACACCCATGGCCTCAACATCATCCATCCCAACTCCACCCCAGCAGGAAGGACCAGAACCCATGCAACTCGGGCGCACCAAGCTATCCACTGAGGAGAGAGTGAAACAATGCTAGGCATATCTTTGCATGTACTGTGGCCAGCCTGGTCATTTTGTCTCCTGCTGCCCAGCAAAAGGCAGGGCTCACCAGTAGTCGGGGAGATCCTGGTAAGCTACACTACCACTCCATCCTCCTCTCCCTCTCAATGCCCACTTTTCCACTTGAAGCTCCTCCTCCCAGAGGGCTCTCACACCGGCAACATTTATTGACTCTGGGGCAGATGCCAGCATAATAGATGAGGAGCTGACTTGCCAGCTGGACATTCCAACACAAGTCCATCTGCCTCAACCTGTGTCGGCCAATGCCCTCGACGGCCATCTTCTTTGAACTGTCACCATCAGACCACCCCTGTTCAGATCCTGATGTCCGGAAACCAGCACAACACCATTCAGTTTCACGTCCTGACATCTCCACTCATTCCTCTCATCCTGGGTTATCCCTGGCTCTGACATCATAACCCACATATTGATTGGACCACTGGAGCCATCCTGGGGTGGTGTACCTCCTGCCACCAGGTCTGTGATGGAGGAACAGCTGTCGTCTGAGACAGATCACTCCCAGCTCCGCCCCCGATCTGTCCATGGTGCCATCTGATTATCACAATTATCAGGAAGTGTTGAGCAAGGCCAAAGCCACACCCCTGCTGCCCCACTGTCCATAAGATTGTGCCATTGACCTGCAGCCCGGCACGTCTCCACCCAAAGGACATCTGTATTCATTATCCACTCTGAAAAGAGAATCCATGGAGAGCTATATCAACGATTCTCTGGCAGCATCATCACCAGCAGGGGTGGGATTTTTCTTTGTGGGAAAGAACGATGGGACACTGAGATGATGCATAGACAATCAGGTTTTGAATGACATAACCGTCATGATCCAATGTTCACTTCCACTCATCTCCTCAGCCTTCAAACTGTTCCAGGGAGCCAAGCTTGATCTACATAATGCCTATCATCTGGTCCGCATTTGGGAGGGAAAATGAGTGGAAAACCACATTCAACACCCCTGCCAGCCATTATGGGTACTTGGTGATGCCCTTTGGATTAACCAACGTGCCAGCAGTTTTCAAGTCGTTGGTTAATGACTGGCTCGAGGGAGCCAAGATGCCTTTGTGGACCACAAGAATCTGGAGTATATACGGACTGTTCAGAGGCTCAACTCCAGACAGGCTCGGTGGTCCCTATTCTTGACCCATTTCAATTTCGCCCTCTCCTACCGACTTGGCTCTCGGAACAGTAAGCCTGATGCTCTCTCATGTCAGTTTCAGGAGAAGGAGGAGAGAGTGACTCAAGCCACATCCATCTTGCCCGCCTCCTGTCTTCTAGCCCCCGTCACTTGGGAGATTGAATAAAGAGTGAGAGTGGCCACAGAGGACCAGCCCGGACCCAGCGCCTGCCCTCAGGATCAGTTGTTCATTCCTCTGAATTTGTGCTCTGACGTTCTCCAGTGGGTACACTCCTCCAAGCTCACCTACCATCCCAGAATTCAACAGACTTGGGACATCCTCTGCCAATGATTTTGGTGGACCACCTTGGAAGAGGACATTGTGGAATTTGTCAGAAACCAGCAAAAACCCTCTCATCACACCCTAGTTGGCCTCCTTCAGCCCCTGCCTATCCTGCATTTTCCCTGGTCCCACATCTTCTTGGACTTTGCCACCGGTCTCCCTCCATCCCAGGGAACCATGACCATTCTGACTATTACGGACAAGTTCAGTCAGATAGCTCACTTCTACCATCTCCCCAAGCTTCCCTCAGCCAAAGAAACCACAGAACTGATGTTACACCACATCTTTTGTCTCCATGGTCCCCCGGTTGATGTGGTGTCAGATCGGGGTCCCCAGTTCTCATCTGTGTCCTGCTTTTGCAGCTTACTGGGAGCCACCAACAGCCTATCATCTGGATTCCACCCTCATTCCAATGGACAGATGGAGCAGATGAATCAGGAAATGGAGACCACACTCTGCTGCATGGCATCTCAGAACCCCTCCTCCTGGTCACAACAGATCTTATGGGTCGAGTATCCACACAACACCTTAACCAGCTCCGCTTCAAGCCTGTCTCCCTTCCAGTGTGCCTACAGGTTTCAGCCCCCACTTTTCCCAGCATTGGAGAGGGGGGTCTCATGTCTCTCTGTCCAGCATTTCATCCGCAGCTGTCTACGTACTTGGGGTCCTGCCGGAGCATCACTCCTCCACTCTGTGGGTCGCTACACCGGCAACTGCTGACGCAAGCACGGGAATACACTGAGGATCAGAAGCTACGGCTGTCCACGTGGGATCTTCCGCTTAGGGTGGAGTCCAGGAAGATGGCTCCCAGGTTCATTAGACTATTCCCCATCCAGAGAATCCTCAGCCCCACAGCGGTAAGGTTAAATCTCCCCCGCTCCATGAGAGTTCATCCTACTTAACATGTCTCCCAAATTTGAGCCCATGAGGGAGAGTCCTCTCATGCCTGCTGAACCTCCACCTCCACCTCCTTGGATCATTGATGGAGGACCCGCCTACTCGTTACACCACTTGCTGCGCTCACGCCGCCGGGGTTGGGGCCTGGGTTCCCACTCAACACATCCTGAACTGTGGACTCATCACTTGTTTCCACCAACAGCACCCGGACCAGCCCACTAGGGCTCCAGCAACCTCAAGAGTGAGGAGAACCAGATTAATTGACCCCTGTGGAAGAGGAGTTATCCTCAGATGGGACCAAACCCTCTGAGAACATGCTACTCTTGGAGGAACCGCTGCACAAACTTACTGAGACTGCTGTGTTCTGTTAGCACTGCACTTGGGTCCTAAACCAATTTGTTTCATACATAGCATCTAATTTGGCTGCCTTTTATTGCGTGTAGATAGTGATAAAAGAAGAGTTACTCTAAGACATCAGTAGTGTTTATCAAAGTGATAACATCATTTTTATTCTAGCTATTGAACTAAAATGGCCATTTTGCTCTGACAGCTTCATGACAACCAGCTGAGCAGTTTACCCAGTGCTTTGGGAGAACTACAGGAGCTTCAGCAACTGCGCCTTAGGTACACACACGCGCACACACACACACACTTGCACACACATGTACACGCACGCGTCGCGTACACTGTGTAGATTTAACATTTAATGCATTCAAGCTTCAATTATGCTGCTTCATAAAGGTATTCTGATGGTGCCACTGTGGGTTCTACGGCAAAGGGATTGATTTAGTTTGGTGAAGGATTTAACCTACTTACAGTCAGAGTACATAGCATAACACTAAATGGATATGTAACAACTTAGGAGGCTGTGTTACTTTGTGACTCAATTTTAAGAATGATAATAAAGATAATAAAGTTAATGACACACAGTTGGACAGTAAAAAAGTTTATCCAAACATAGTAGTCTTAGTGCTTTTACCAGTCTTTAACCATTTTATCCCAGCTCCATTTGTCTTTTGAGATATCGCTGCTTGCTTTCTTACTAGATTACACTTTGTTTATGATTCCTGCGCTGCTTGATTAGGCTCGTTGTTTCTGTGGTGTCTAAGCTAACCAAACAACTATGCCTGTGAGAATGAAATACTACTCAAGAAAGCCAACAAAAATATCAGGATATTCGATGGCTCTCTGATAAACTGTAGAAAAAATATGATAAAATTTTATAAATCCCATGCCAGGGATATTAAAATTGTTACGGACAGCAAAGACATAAAAAAGAATGAAAAGGGCACAAAAAGATACAGAATAAAATCAACTGTATGTATGTACATTCTATACAAGGGTATGAGAATGCTATTGCCATAAAAATACTATTTCCTTATTGAATTGAACATGAGTCAGATATGGCTAATAAATAGTGGCTTGTACTATTGCACAGTAGTATATAACACAGTAAATCTGGTGGCTCGCCATTTCTCTGTGAAGCCAAATCAGCGGCCTTCATTTCCTACAACAACTTCCTCTTTCCTCATAGGATTCTGAAGGAGGCTGTGGTTAGATGCTCTTGGTGTGTTCCTTGCCCTGATCAGCAGGGGATCCTTTTTTCAGGCATGATGTCAATGATGTGTTACAGCACTCGCTCAGACACCTGATCTGCAATCAGCGACCTCATCTCCTGCCATGAGAACCCACAGCCATCATTTTCTCATTCCCTCTTCTCCCCGTCCCCTCTTCTCCCCAACCACATTAATAGTGGGGGATTCCATAATCAGGAATACCCATTTCTCCAATGCTACTACTCGCTGCCTCCCTGAAGCCATGGACCCTGTCATCCTGGATAAACTCACAGGGCTGCTGTGCACATTCCCATCCTCAGCCATTTGAGTGATTGGCATTGTGGGGACAAACAATGTTGCTCCTCAGCTCCTCAAACCAAAAAGGACTTTAGAATCCTCAGCCTCCACACTTGGCCCTGCATATAGATTTTATTAACCATTTTAATGTGTTTTAGGATTGCTTCCCCCTCTTCAGGTCTGACAGAGTACACCCCCAACTAGGGCTGGGCGATAAAACGATAACGATATGTCTCGCGATAGACACGTAATCAATATCAATAAAAAATGCGTTCGATAGAACACTCGATAATTTTTTTTTTCTTTGTCGGAAGAAACCTGAAGTTGAGAAGCAAGGTTGGTTGCGTGAACAAAGGCACTCGCTCTCTGGTAACCGAGCAACATAGGGAGTAATCACTGAGCAGTGGGAGTGACACGCTAACAGCCAATCATGTAACAGTATCAAGTTTGGTTGCGCCATCTTGTTGTCCTGTATTTGATTCTTCGCGTGTAGTGAGACGACAAATAGACAATGAGTGCTTCAGCGAGCGAAGAAATTGTAAATAAAACAGGGAAGGTCAGCTCGCCAGTTTGGCAGTTTTTCGGATTTTATAAGTCAGACCATAGTCAGACCAATGTGGTTTGTAAACTATGCAAGACCATCGTCCCCACCAAGACCGGTAATACAACAAACCTGTTTTACCATCTTAGCCGCGCTCACCCTTGGGAGCACAGCCGTATTCGACAACGGCCATCTACATCGGCAACCGCAGCACCACCGCACAAACAGCAGACCACCATGGAGAGGTACTCTGCTTCGGTGCCATATGACAAATCGTCAAAAAGGCACAAAGATATAACGGAGGCAGTGGCGTATCACTTGGCTAAAGACATGCTTCCGCTGAGCACTGTGGAGAAGCCGGGTTTTAAAAATCTCTTACACGCATGACCCACGGTATGTCATACCTGGCCGAAAGTACTTCTCTAAGACTGCCATTCCCAAACTGTACTTGATGTGCAAAGAATCTGCAGCAAGAAATATTGTCAGCCAAGTACTTTGCAACAACTTCTGACCTGTGGTCAAGCCGTACTTCTGAGCCATACATTAGCTTGACCATTCATTTCATTAACCATGAATGGGTTTTGAAAACCAGATGCCTTGAGACCGCATATTTCCCCGAAGACCACACAGGAGAAGTGATAGCAGAAGGCTTGAAGGAGGCACTGTTGTCTTGGAGTCTGATTGAAGACAAAATGGTGTGCATCACCACAGACAGCGGGACAAATATAGTGAAGGCGACTTCACTGAATGACTCGACACGGCTGCAGTGTTTTGGCCATCGTTTGCACTCTGCTATTGGTGAGTAGCATTGTCATTTTAATGCTCTTCATCCATGTTGGTTCCTATGTAGATTGTATCAGCCAATAAATTGAGATTATATATGTATTATACACTACTACTACTTCTATAAATAATAATAATAATAATAATTTATTATTATTATTATTGATATTATTATTATTATTATCTATGAAAGCAGCTTTACACACTCACGTGGCTTATCCTGATCTATTATCAGTTATTTACACTGGTGTTGTTTTTCTGCAGGTGCCGCAGGAAAGGATAAAAGAATGGACAGGGCTGTAGGTGTGTGCAAGAAAGTGGTCTCTGTCTTTTCTTGCTCATGGAAGAAAAAGAGTGAGCTCGCTAAAGCACAGGAACGTCTCAATCTCCCCACACACCAGCTGGTCACCGAGTCACCAACCAGGTGGGGCTCCAGACAGAAGATAGTGGCAAGGGTTCTTGAGCAACAAAAGGCCATCGCTGAAGTTCTGTCTTCTGACAAAAAAACAGGCACCTGATCCCAACATGGCAGGACATTGACGTCCTTGAGTCAATGAATGCGGCCTTAACTCCTCTCCTGGAGTTTACAGACTCCCTTTCTGGGGAGTCATATGTGACAGTATCCTATGTGAAGCCTGTGCTCCACCTTTTCCGCACCAATTTGCTAAAAGCCAACGAGGGAGACACTCAGCTCACAAAAGAGCTGAAGACGAAAATTATGGCCTACCTCGATGAGAAACATGCTGACCCTGACACAGATGATCTCCTTGACATGGCTACCTTCGTGGACCCTAGGTTCAAAGCCCAGTACATCAGACCAGAGAAGGTTAGGGGCTATTAAAGTGAGAGCAGTGTCTGAGATCATGGATGAAGACCAAGGCCAGTCACAGGCAGGGCCTTCTGAGGGAGCAGCTGACCAAGGTGCAGAAGGAGGAGAAGCCAGTGGACCACCTCTGTCACAGGGCATGAAGAAGCAACGGAAGTCACTGGGGAACTACTTCAAAAAACAGTGTCAAGAAGAGGATGCTTTGCCTCTCACTGAAAAACAACAAGTGGAGATCCATCCATTCATCCATTTCCACCCGCTTATCCGGGGCCGGGTCGCGGGGGCAGCAGTCTAAGCAGGGACGCCCAAACTTCCCTCTCCCCGGACACTTCCTCCAGCTCATCTGGGGGGACCCCGAGGCGTTCCCAGGCCAGCCGAGCGACATAGTCACTCCAGCGTGTCCTGGGTCTTCCCCGGGGCCTCCTCCCAGTGGGGCATGCCTGGAACACCTCCCTAGGGAGGCGTCCAGGGGGCATCCGGTAGAGATGCCCGAGCCACCTCAGCTGACTCCTCTCGATGTGGAGGAGCAGCGACTCTACTCTGAGCTCCTCCCGGGTGACAGAGCTCCTCACCCTATCTCTAAGGGAGTGCCCCGCCACCCTGCGGAGGAAACTCATTTCAGCCGCTTGCATCCGGGACCTCGTTCTTTCGGTCATGACCCAAAGTTCATGACCATAGGTGAGGGTAGGAACGTAGATTGACCGGTAAATCGAGAGCTTCGCCTTTCAGCTCAGCTCCTTCTTCACCACGACGGACCGATACAGCGACCACATTACTGCTGCCGCTGCACCAACCACCTGTCAATTTCACGCTCCATTCTTCCCTCACTCGTGAACAAGATCCCAAGATACTTACACTCCTCCACTTGAGGCAGGATCTCTCCCCCAACCCGGAGGGAGCAAGCCACCTTTTTCCGGTCGAGAACCATGGCCTCGGACTTGGAGGTGCTGACTCTCATCCCAGCTGCTTCACACTCGGCTGCGAACCGTCCCAGTGCACGCTGAAGGTCCTGGCTTGAGGGAGCCAACAAGACAACATCATCCGCAAAAAGCAGAGACGAAATCTGCCGGCTCCCGAACCGAACCCCCTCCGGTCCCTGGCTGCGCCTAGAAATTCTGTCCATAAAAATAATGAACAGAACCGGTGACAAAGGGCAGCCCTGGCGGAGTCCGACATGCACCGGGAACAGGTCCGACTTACTGCCGGCAATGCGGACCAAGCTACTGCTCCAGTTGTACAGGGATTGCACAGCCCTCAGCAGAGGGCCTCCAACCCCATACTCCCGGAGCACCTCCCACAGAATGACTCGAGGGACACGGTTCTCCAAGTCCACAAAACACATGTGGGCTGGTTGGGCAAACTCCCAAGAACCCTCAAGCACCCTGTGGAGGGTATAGAGCTGGTCCAGTGTTCCGCGGCCGGGACGAAAACCGCATTGTTCCTCCTGAATCCGAGGTTCAACTATCGGACGGATTCTCCTCTCCAATACCCTGGAATAGACTTTCCCAGGGAGGCTGAGGAGTGTGATCCCCCGATAGTTGGAACACACCCTCCGGTCCCCCTTTTTTAAACAGAGGGACCACCACCCCAGTCTGCCAGTCCAAAGGCACCGTCCCCGACTGCCACGCGATGTTGCAGAGGCGTGTCAACCAGGACAGCCCTGCAACATCCACTGACTTGAGGTACTCAGGGCAGATCTCGTCCACCGCCGGAGCTTGCAGACTACCTCAGTGACTTCAGCCCGGGTGATGGACGAATCGACCTCCGAGTTCCCAGTCTCTGCTTCCTCTGCAGAAGACATGACAGTGGGATTGAGGAGATCCTCGAAGTATTCCTTCCACCACCCGACAATATCCCCAGTCGAGGTCAGCAGCTCCCCACCTCCACTGTAAACAGTATTAATGGAGAGCTGCTTCCCCCTCCTGAGGCACCGAATGGTTTGCCAGAATTTCTTCGAGGCAGACCGGTAGTCCTCCTCCATGGTCTCCCCGAACTCCTCCCAGACCCGAGTTTTTGCTTCTACAACCGCCCGAGCTGCTGCCCGCTTAGCCTGCCGGTACCCGTCAGCTGCCTCAGGAGTCCTATGAGCCAACCAAGCCTGATAGGACTCCTTCTTCAGCTTGATGGCATCCCTTACTTCCGGTGTCCACCACCGGGTTCGGGGATTGCCGCCACAACAGGCACCGGCGACTTTACGGCCACAGCTATGGACGGCTGCATCAACAATGGAAATGGAGAACATGGTCCATTCGGACTCAATGTCTCCAACCTCCCTTGAAATCTGGTCGAAGCTCTCCCGGAGGTGGGAGTTGAAGACCTCCCTGACAGCGGGTTCCGCCAGACATTCCCAACAGACCCTCACAGTACGTTTGGGTCTGCCAAGTCTGTCCCGCTTCCTCCCCTGCCAGCGGATCCAACTCACCACCAGGTGGTGATCAGTTGACAGCTCAGCCCCTCTCTTCACCCGAGTGTCCAAGACATACCACCGAAGGTCAGATGATATGACTACAAAGTCAATCATTGACCTCCGGCCTAGGGTGTCCTGGTGCCACGTGCACTGATGGACACCCTTATGCTTGAACATGGTGTTCGTTATGGACAAACTGTGACTAGCACAGAAATCCAACAACAGAACACCGCTCGGGTTCAGATCGGGGAGGCCGTTCCTTCCAATCACACCCCTCCAGGTATCACTGTCACTACCCACGTGGGCATTGAAGTCCCCCAGCAGAACGATGGAGTCCCCGGTTGGAGCACTTTCCAGTACCCCTCCCAGGGACTCCAAGAAGGCCGGGTACTCTGCACTGCCGTTTGGCCCATAGGCCGAAACAACAGTGGGAGAACATGACGGCTGAGCTGGGGGGCTATAAGCAAGCCCACACCAGCTCGCCGCCTCTCACCGCGGGCAACTCCAGAGTAGAAGAGAGTCAAGCCTCTCTCAAGGAGTTGGGTTCCAGAGCCCAGACTGCGCGTGGAGGTGAGTCCGACTATCTCTAGTCGGTACCGCTCAACCTCCCGCAGTAGCTCTGGCTCTTTCCCCCCCAGTGAGGTGACATTCCATGTCCCCATAGCCAGAGTCGATGTCCAGGGTTTGGGTCGTCGGGGCCCCCGCCTACGACTGCCACCCAAAACGCAAAGCACCGGCCCCTACTGATCCTTCCTGCGGGTGGTGGGCCTACGGGAAGGCGGGCCCACGTCGCTCCTTCGGGCTCAGCCCGGCCGGGTCCCGTGGGCAAAGACCCGGCCACCAGGCGCTCGCCTGCGAGTCCCAACCCCAGGCCTGGCTCCAGGGTGGGGCCCTGGTGACGCCAGTCCGGGCGACGTGAACATCCTCGTTTTTTCACTATCCATAAGGGCTCTCCACTTGTTAAGGGCTTCACAAGCCCTTAACAAGTGGAGAGTGAGGTGGAAAAGTACCTGATGTGCCCTGATGTAGACAGTGAATCTGCACCTCTGGATTGGTGAAGGCTGCATGAACATAACTTCCCCAGATTGTCTCAGCTTGCGAAAAAGTACTTGTGCATCCCAGCCACCAGCACCCCCTCAGAAAGAATTTTTAGTACTGGGGGTAATATTGTTACATGCACCAGGGCAGCTTTAAAACCAGAGAAGGTCAACCAGTTGGTGTTCCTAGCACAAAACCTGGAGTGAAAATATACTTCAATTGTTCAAGTATGTTTAGAGTAACAATAACTTGAAGAGTTACTTTTTCATATTTCTATGCTGGTTTTATATTTCAATGTACCTGCACTGTATCAGGTTTGTTTTTTTGTTACAGATGTAAAGTCTACCTCAGTTTTATTTTAATTTCTGCTATGTTTACACTGCACATATTTTAAAATACTTTATTCTCTCACTTTGTTCTCAGGTTTGTTGTTTGTTGTTTCTATGTTTACATTTTTACACTTTGCACTATTTTGTTAAACTTAATTAAGCATTGTAACGTATTCTTATTTTTGCACCTTAATTGTTCAGTGTTCATTGTGATTTTATACTTTTATTTAAATTTATTATTTGAGTGTTTTCCATTGTTGTGTTTACAGAGGACGGCTAAATTTAAAATAAAAATGTTTAAATTTAAAGTATTTTTCTCCTAGTCCTTATTTTAAATAGGTCATAAAGAATATCAATAATTATCGATATCGACAATATAAAACACTTATATCGTGATACAGTTTTCAGCCATATCGCCCAGCCCTACCCCCAACTGGCAACTCCCACAGTCTCTCCCGAAGTCTCCATCTCTGCTTATAATTACACCTCAGAGTGCTATTCTCCCGTTTGTCCCCCAGCCAGTCTCATCTGTGATTAACACTGTCATTGGAAATTTTTCCCATGCAGATGATTGTAAAGTGCTTTGTAAATGGCTTTTTCTCATAATATTTGTTCAGACTTTTACTAAACTACCTACTATAGCTTAATCAGCCAGTTAGTTGGAGATTTAGATATTAGTTAGACATTTAGTTAGGTTGTAAACCTGCAATGCAAACACAAAAAACAAAACCCAGAATTAACCAACGAAAGTTTACAATCATTCACGTGACATTAATTCTTGTTTTGATACACTAGCAATGCCAGCTTATAGTCACTGGTACAAGGCGTACCAGTCCTGACGATCAATTAAATTAAATGAAACCACAGCATTAGTCAACTGCGCTTTCTGATGAACTGCACGTGCTCCACCCACACAGTCAAAGATTAGGAAATTTTACACTTTTTTTTTTTAAATTAAAATTTTTGCTTTTTGTAATACTTGCTGGCTGTGACGACTTACACCAACACCAAACAACTTGGTAGTAAGTCCTTTATTGTTACTTTTGGTAATTCTATTTCTTAATCACTGGCCCTCCCTAGTTAGGTCTAACCAGTGAGGGAGAAATTAATAAATGAATATATTGATGATTTTAAATTAAATTAAAATCTGTGTGTTTCTTCTGCTGTGGGTCAGTCATAACCAGCTGAGATCACTGCCAGTGGAGGTGTGTACTCTAAAGAACCTCTGTAGCCTCAAACTCCAACAGAATCTGCTGGAGAGCCTGCCAGAGGAACTGGGACAGCTGGAGAACCTGAGTGAGCTGGTAATTACAAATATTTTATGTAGTGTGTTATAGTCCCACCAGGCTCTTTCTGTTGTGTTGTGTGATTGTCAGCCAACATTTACTTGTCCTGCCCTGTGATTGGTTTAAGGACCTGTCCAACAACCATCTGAAGGACCTACCCTCCAGCTTGGGCCAGCTCACCTGTCTGCAGAAACTGAACCTGTGTCACAACAAGCTCAGCTGTCTACCTGACTGCCTGGCCCAGCTCAAAAGTAAGACTATACTGCTATACTGCTTCACTGTATGTCAGTGTTTCTGCTTCTTTACTTGGCCATTTTCATACTTTATGTACCATAATCAGAACGTCTTCCATATTTATCCATTGTCAGCATAATGTCCATTTCCACACCCATGATTATATCAGTAGTGTCACACTAATCACTGTGCTGCTCTCACTTTCTCTCTTTAAAACAAATAATGTTTTCATTTACTTTTTTTCCAAGGTGCTTCTAAATCTCTTATATTTGTGAAGCTGCCTGCAGGTGATTCACATTGAAAGCCTTTCAATGGGTAAAAGGGCAAAATCCCTTCTTTGCCCAACAGTCCTTTAATTTGAAATATCTCAAAAAAAAAAAAAAAAAAAAAAGTTTTATTGACAGTCGTTTAACAGTAATTGCCAGAAAATGGAATGGAACACTGCTTGGAAATAATTAGTGAATGAACATAGGAGTATGACATGTTTCTGTTGTTGTACTGATAGAATTAGTGCTGTAGAAGACATTATACTGAATTTGCTATTATATAGAGTCTTTACCAGGCCTTTAGTTGTTTGTGTTTATTTGAGAATTTAGGGTGTCTGAACATTGTGGAAATATGGTATCTACTGACCTCCATGTCAGTGTGTGTGTCCATGTGTCTGTCTGTGTGTGTGTGTAGGGTGGAACTTAATGTGTTTAAAAGTTTATCAGGTGTCCAAACACTCCAACAAGGTTCTCAATACTCAGGATTTTACAACATGGAAAGTTATCAAAACAGCATATTTCTTTCATCTATGATAAACAGTAGAAATGCTCTTTTCATGATACAGCGTAATCCAACAGGAATATGCGCTTGCATGTCAGAATCAGAATCCCAGTCAGCTTTACTGGCCCAGTATGTGTGTGCATACGAGGAGTTTGACTTCAGTTTAAACATTGCACTCAATTTACTTGCAGTTTACTTACTTGCAGAAAACAGCTCAACAAGCACAAAAAACAAAGACTGAACAATAAGTGAAGTAGTACAAAAATATAAGATAAACAATATATACAAAGAATGATGAGGCATTAAACAATATGTGCAATGAAATTTACAATGTGCAGTGATGGATGTACATGTTGAAAACAGTGGAAAAAAACAAAATATTTATACTGAGACAAATATTTATTCTGAAATATATATATAAAACAAAATATACTGAGTTGGTGGGAGTTTTGGTGGGATGAGTCTCTCACTGAACGTACTCCTGTGCCTGACCAGCACATCATGAAGTGGGTGTGAGACGTTGTCCAAGATAGTCTGTACCTTAGTCAGCATCCTCCTCTCTGACACCACCATCAGAGAGTCATACTCCATCCCCACAACGTCACTGGCCTTGCAGATCAGTTTATTGAGTCTGTTGGCGTCCGCCATCCTCAGCCTGCTGCCCCAGCACGCAACAGCGTAGAGAATAGCACAAGCCACCACAGACTCATAGAAAGTCCTGAGCATAGGAAGGACCTCAGTCGCCTCAGAAAATAGAGACGACTCTGGCCCTTCCTGTAGAGAGCGTCAGTGTTCTTTGCCCAGTCAAGTTTATTGTCAATATGTACCCCCAGGTACTTGTAATCCTCAACAATGTCCACTCCGACCCCCTGGATGGAAACAGGGGTCACTGGTGCCTTGGTTCTCCTTAGGTCCACTACCAGTTACTTAGTCTTTGCCACATTTAGTTGCCGATGGTTCTGCTCACGCCATGTGACAAAGTTGTCCACAGCAGCCCTGTACTCATCCTCATCACCCTTGCTGATACATCCAACTATCGCAGAGTCATCAGAAAACTTCTGAAGGTGTCAGGTCTCTGTGCAATAGTTGAAGTCAGTGGTGTAGAGGGTGAAGAGGAAGGGAGAGAGAACAGTCCCCTGTGGGGCACCAGTGTTGCAGACCACTCTGTCTGACACACAGTGTTGCAGGCGCACATACAGTCTGCCAGTCAGGTAGTCCACAATCCAGGACACTAGGGGGGCATCCACCTGCATAGCTGTCAGTTTGTCACCCAGTAGAGCTGGACGAATGGTGTTAAATGCACTGGAGAAGTCAAAAAACATAACCCTCACAGTGCTTGCCGGCTTGTCCAGGTGGGCATAGACATGGTTGAGCAGGTAGATGATGGCGTCCTCAACTCCAAGTCGGGGCTGATAGGCGAACTGAAGGGGGTCCAAGAGTGGCTTGACCATGGGCTGGAGTTGTTCCAGGATGAGTCTCTCCAGGGTCTTCATAATGTGGGAGGTCAGTGCCACAGACTGTCATCCTTTGAGTCCCTGGGCCGTGACGTCTTTGGCACAGGAACGAGGCATGACATCTTCCACAGCATGAGGACCCTCTGGAGACTTAGGCTCATGTTAAAGACATGGTGAAGAACTCCACACAGCTGGAGGGCAAAGGCTTTGAGCATCCTGGGGCTGACACCATCAGGGCCTGGAGCCTTGTTCGAGTGGAGTCTCATCACCTGTCTTCTCACCTGGTCAGCAGTGAAGCACACTGTGGAGGTGACAGGTGGGGGAGAGGTGTAGTCCTCAGGTTGGGGAGTAAAGTCAATCTGGCAGTCTGAGGAGGTGTGAAGAGGGCTCACACAGGAGGATGGGGGGGTGTAAAGCTTGGTTTAGGCTTCTGCGTCGCGGCGACGCCGTACCTACGCCGTCGACGCAGACCCCTACGCGGACCCTACGCCGTAGCCTGACGCGCACCTCCAAAAAATCCTGACTACGCGTCGCGTCGACGCGTAGTGACGTGAACGTCGAGGACTGTGATTGGTCCGTTCAGAACGTAATTTTCGGTTCAGTCGTAGCCCTATGGTCGCAGCACAACAACACCGCCATTTTCAAAGTTTCTGTGGTGAGAGCTACAAGAAAAACTGGACCAAGCCGAAGAAAGAATTATCGAGGAGGTACGCAAGTACGACCACCTCTACAACTCCTCTTCGCGGCAGCAAGAGCCCCCCGAAACCATACAAAGACACAGCCGCACCCCCCTAGCGGCTTGGCAGTGAATTGCGGAGCAACGCGTTCCCTCGACGCAGAACTACGAATGCTCAGTGACGGCGTAGGGTGTACGCCGTAGGTACGGCGTCGCCGCGACGCCGAAGCCTAAACCAAGCTTAAGAAGGAGGAGAAGGAGAAGGAGGGGGGGAGTTGGGAGTGGTTGATGGTTGTCATCCAGGACAGACAGCAGAGGAGTCAGAGGGGGGATGAGCCAGGCCTGAAGTGTGAAATCTATTAAAAACAGATTCAGATCATTGGCCCTGTCAACACTGTCTTCAACTCCTCTGCTGTTCATCCTGAATCCAGTGATGGTCCTCATACTACTCCAGACCTCTCTCAAGTTGTTCTGCTGGAGTTTCCACTCCAGCTTCCTCATGATGTCACAGTGTCAGTGAGTTCGTACAGATCTGTTGCAGCAGTCTCAAAAACACTCCATGCAGTCAAAGCAGGCATGTAGGTCCAGCTTTGTGTCAGTGGTCCATCTTTTCACAGTCTTAACTACAGGCTTAGCAGATTTCAATTTCTGCCTGTAGAATGGAAGAAGATGGACCAAACAGTGATTGGAGAGCCCCAAGACTGTAGCTTGTTACTGTAGCTTAGGGGACACTTAATATGCTGTCTGTATTTTGGCAGTTCATGGGTAAGGTTTGCTCTGTTGTTCCAAGAAAAAATGTTTCTGCTACACGTTAGTAATCTGGTGAACCAGATGTTGTAAAGCCTCACTAACACAGACCTGAGATGGGATGCCAACACCAACCAGAATAAATGAGGAGAACTCCCATGGTGAATAAAAAGGATTACAGTTTATGGATATAGTCTCTAGGTGACGGCTGCATGATTTCTTCAACACTGTGACATATTTTCACCAACTTTCATTAGTGTAGAAGCAGATTCCACTTCTTCTGGTTTTCCCCGAAACCTCAGTTAGGTCTGAGGTCAGAGTCCGGTAGCTAAAATGCAGTGTGCGCTGTGTCCTCACTGAACTAGATGTCAGTAAAGCACAGAGTGGCAGATATGCAAAAGTGTTTGTACTTTTTAGGAACAGTTAGTCCATCTTATTTGACAGCGAGCAGACATTGGCCAGATGTAAAGATAGGAGCACTGTTCGAAATCGCCACTGTCTCAGCTTAAGGAGAGAAAACTTCCTGTATTCTATCGGAGGGGGACAGCTTCAACTGCAACAAATAAACAAAAACACAAAGGACCATCTTGATAATATCAGTTGGCCAATCATGTATGTGATGCATTGATGGACTCACTCCATTCAGATGAATGAGAGAGCTGTGTTTTTTCCGTGGACTGTACAAAAGACGTGGACATAGCCACTGTGATGTCACCCATTGGTTTGTGAACTACCATTTTGAAGCCTCAAGTTTTGTAGTTTGCCCATCACCATCTTGGTTTTTGGAGCCAAAAATGACCATATTTGGACAAGAGAGTGGATACACATTGCTCCACCTCTATCCTTATTTCCAGGTCATTGAGGTAGCGGGACCATAATTGACAAAATTAACATCATGCTTTTTTGAAAAGAAATTGAAACTAGAGATGGAGTGTATAAACTCATTCGGAAAATGTTTACTTAGCTAATAAATTAAGTGACAAGTAAGATCATTTTCTCCTAGACTTCTGTACAATTTGCAACCACTGGCCTGCTGACCATTAGAAAGAATGCAAGTTTAAGGCATTTCCTCATTGACTTGACTTTTCAGACCCAAAGGCTGCATCCAACTCTTTTATACAGTCTGTTTTGTTTCATGCAGAGCTCGAGTCAGTTTGAACAACTAAGATTGTCATTGTGCAATGTGTCATCCACCCGCGTCCAAGTCTAAGTTTTTCTGCCTGTTTTAAATGGGTGCACTCAAACCTAACCAGCACAGTGCAGACACAAATGCTGTTCATTGGTCGAACAAGCACTTTGTTTGAAGCATACTGAGCTTGAAAACTGCAGTGTTCTATGAAAAAACAGAAAAACATGACTTGCTACCCAGTCCTGTAAGAGTATCTGTTTGCTTGAGTTCTAACTTGATTTGACAGATGTTAAGCTGTTGGACTGCAGCAATAACCACCTGACTGAAATTCCTGCGAGCTTATCAGAGATGCTGGCTATGGAGCAGCTGTACCTCAGACACAACAAGCTCCAACTCCTCCCAAAGCTCCCTGCACCTATGCTCAAGGTAAACATCGTGAGAGTTTTCCCAGGTGTAAAGCTCATGTGTGAATGATGCTGGTAGCATTATATTCATGACCAGATTTACTGAAATTTTAGTGTGTTGTTTTTGATACATTCTACTGTTGGAGTCATGTAATGTGTGTTGCCTGACTCAAAAAAAAAAACCAAAAAAAAACCAAGCAGTTGGAACACTGTGTAAGATGTAAATAAGAACCAAATGCTTACTGGCAATGGTTTAATGAAGTGTTTCCCAGCCCATATAGTAATATCCTTATACAGTCATGTTTCACAAAGTGGTGGACCTTACCCCATCCTTTCTTGTGAATGACTGAGTCATTTGAATTCAGACTAAGCATATATTTACAAAAAACAGTTATGTTGATGAAATAAAACATTTCACACAACATCCCAACATTTTTGGAATTGCAGTTATATTAATTAAACAGGTACAACAGCCTGGTAGTGCAGTCATCTCAGGTGTACTGTCAGAGTTGGTAGTAAACTGTAAACTGACACTTTCATAAGTTTAGAATATAGGTTCAGGAATAAAAGCATTATGGTTTCTGTCTTACAAAGTTACCTTGCACATGTGATTCAAATCATTTGTATCTGTTAATTGACCTGACGAGTTAAAAAATATGTATTTGTTTGACACAGGAGTTTGCATACCTATTTTCAGTCAGAGAAAGTCAAAACTTCCATCTATATTAAATATTTTTTCCTATATTATGGCCTCAAGTAATATTGTTTTGTTTTGTGTGTGTATAGGATTTGTATGTTGGCAACAATCAGATTGAGCAGCTGCAGATGGAGCAGCTGGCCTGCCTGACATCCATCTCTCTTCTAGAGCTCCGAGACAATAAGATCAAAACCCTCCCCGAACAGATCACCTTATTGAACACACTCACACGCCTTGACCTCACCAACAATGATATTACCATGTATGTCAATGGGATCATGACACCTAAACAAGTTACCTTTTTATGCCCATGCGCCAAAATGAATGCATGATCGAAATATCCAGTCACTAACAAATATAACCGTTGCACCAGTGTTTGCACCAGTCCACGCTTTCATCATTCACAGCTCAGAGGGATTTCACAAGTTAGATTTTATAGTCATGTGCACTCCTACACACACTTGCGAAAATATTTACCAGTAAATACTGTAAGTGCTTTGACAGTTTCAGATATTTTCATGTGAAGTAGATCTATCTCTGTCAGTCTTCCAGCATCTCTCAGCCTGCTGCCCAATCTGAAGGTGTTACTGTTGGAGGGAAACCCTTTGCGAGGAATCAGAAGGGACCTGCTCACTGTAGGTGACACAAACACAGAGGATGCAGAGTTAAACAGTTTGACCACAGTAATCTGAAATCACAGTATTGGCAAAATATAATACACTGACACGTGTTTTACCTTGTTAAGAAGTATCTAAATTTTATCTAGATGTTAATGTAGCATTGAAAACAAATCTTGACAAATTCAGCTAAATTAACTAAATTAGTGAATGCAAACCAGAAATAATAACAGTGCACTAACCACTACAACAGCAGTTGGTATGTTTCATGATGGTTGTGTATGGAATTTCAGTGGCATGTTTCCATGTAGAACCATTAAATCAGCTGATAATGTTTACATATAAACAGTGATGTTAATATTCTAAGTGCTTACATGCCTCCTTTGTTGTCCCCATCAGAAAGGAACCAGTGAGCTTCTGAAATATTTGAGAGGAAGAATTAAAGGTACAGTTAACTTTTTTTTGCTGATTTGAAACAGTTTTGACCACTAAACCTAAAAGGGCTGAAACGGTTCAATCAAAAGCCTGTACAATGCTATTCTGTGTGAGCCATGTCAATGACAAATTTCCATTGCCTTGCAATGGACAATAAAGTTTTTTTCGATTTGATTTGTATTCCAGTTGCTTCAGCAAACCCACAAAATGAAAATAATTTCTTGCCCCCATATTGAGACCATTCAACCATTCAACACCTTAAGATCTCTGCTGCTAGACCCTATAGACAGGACCACCCCAGAGAGGTTTAGGGTTAAGACTGGAGATAATTGTGGGGAAAATTCAAGCAGTTATGTGCAGCATTGCAATGTGAAGAGTTTGGAATTAGTCTTTGTATTATCACAGTTTGATCCATTGCAGTCAATAATAATTAAGAAGTCTTGAAAGCCTCATCAGTATTTTTGTGCCATGTATGTGTCAGCCAGTTAAGCCAGAGAAGGACTCAATTGTACATGATATATTGGCCCAAAAAGGCAGAAGCCTAAAACAGCCTGAAAGCATTTTTGCTGTAGCCATCTAGTAAGCAGCTTCCTTTGAAATAGAGCACCATCTTGGAATGCAGTATCTAGATCCCTCAACACATCCCTTGGAGCATTACATGGACAGGAGACTGAAAGCTACATAAACAGCATCGACACAGACCAATTCTGCTCACAGCATCTATTGGGAGATCACAGGTCATTGAGCAGGAATCAGTGGATAGCCACAGAACAATTAAGATATGCCTTCACATGTGACACTAGAAACCATCTCTGAACAGAGACAGGAGTTACCATCCACCCATGTACAGCCTGTTATCTTGTGATTCAAGTTCTACACTTAGTCACAAAAACTGTGAAATGCAATTAAAAATTCTGAAAAAGCTAGCAAGTGGATCCAGAGTTGAGATTATACACACACTGTATCTTGATATGTGTTGAAGGGTTTAAGTTTCTCAGAAGTAGTGAGATGTTCAAATATTGATCATTTTCTTATTTCAGTTTGAAGCCACCAGCTGACTTTTTTCTACCTCACAGTGATCTTCGATTTTTTTTTTTTTTTTTTTTTTTTTTTTTTCCTAGATTTGTAGCCACAGTTGAATGCTCTTTTTTGTCAGGAGATTGGACACTACAAGCTGTCTGGCTTAGACCCACACTTGATGTGAACCTCGAGTCATCACAGGGTGTCAGCAAATGCACCTGCAGAGAAATCTTAATGATTCATTCCATTTGATTAATCAATCAAATATTTTAATTATAGGGATTGTAAGCAGAAAAAAACAAGTAAAACATTATTACTGAATAAAGAGGAATATACTGGATTTGGTAATGGCGTTTTGTCACCCATTATACTAAATGAACAGCAAAACAATGAAACCCTTAAGTGTCAATGCTTAGTATATTTATTGAACTATGGTTTTAATCCATTACAGCTCTAAAATCTATAGACTCTACTGATTTCATTCAGTCTACTAGCCTTACTGAATCTTGTGTCCAAATCTGCTAACTCTTCTCTGCTTAATTTGATGCAGTGTCTATTCTAGATATGCAAATTAAAGGTCTCTGTCTGTCTGTCTGTCTGCCTGCCTGCCTGCCTGCCTGCCTGCAGACCTGCCTGCAGACAAGCCTGAGAGAGCAAATGAGGGACATACAGCAATGACGTTACCCAGCCAGGCCAGGGTCAATCTACATGACATTAAAACTCTGAAGATATTGGTGTACAGGTCAGTTATACACATTTAACAAAGTAAAGAAAAAAAGATGGCACTTAGGGATGCACATTTTGGATTTTTTTTATGACCATTAACCGACGCCCTTTAACGATTAATAACCGTTAACCGATAAGATTTAAATGCCCTTTCATGCTGCCATTCCGTCATTCCGTCATTCCGACATACCACCATTTAGACATATCACCATCCCGAAATACCGCTATTCCGACACACAAACGTCCCACCATTCCGACAAGGCTTTCCATGTAAGGAAAGGTTGGAATCAGAGAGTCACTGACTCGGCGCTGTCCGGTGCTGAACTGCAGATTTACAATGACGGCAAATAGTTAGATTACTCATCTAAAATGTAAAAAAAAAAGCTACAAGCTTTAGATATAATTAACAGTACTGTAGGCTTCAATCGTCTGCTATTGCTTTTTAAATTATGTCGAGAGCGAGCGCGCTGGTGATTTCTTTAATTGTGTGTTCTGCTTCATTTCCAAAATAAAGTTTGAGCTTCTGAAATCTGATTTTTAAACAGTTCTGATGGAGCTCAATGTTTATCTGGATGATGCGGCTTCATTCCGAACAATTTTACTGTAAACCTGGACGACCCGCGACGTGTCGAGATAAAAAAATAATATTCAATGTAATGTGTGTTTTGTGCGTAATTGTATACAAGGATACACACCCTCCCCTACTGTACAGCACGAAGGAGACTGGAATTAGTCAGTGACTTCAGGTGTCATCTGCAGAGCCGTCATTGATATCTGTAATATTAATGTTGCATATGATGCTAGCGTGCATGGAGACACACGCGCCACGCGTCACACTTTCTCCTGGCCATCATGGAGGGCAAAGTTCGCTGCGATGGTCCTCCATCGTCTGATGCTGGATGCTTGTTTCTTAAGTGGTACTGCATTGTACTCGTACTGCTGGAGTATTTCAGTGCTGTACCGCATAATTTGCAAATGACCTCCTCCCCTTTCCGGTCGAAATTGTCCCACACAGAACTCCTTTTTGCTCTCTTCATCTTCGCTGTAAAGTGGGCTGTGATGGAAAGCACGTGATGGCATGTGTTGCACCTGTCGACACGCCCCCATGAGTTGATTGAATTACGTAGCTTAAAAACAAAATTGACCGTTAGTATTAATCGGTTAGAGTTACTGTTATCGGTTAACGGTTAAACGGTTAACCATGTGCATCCCTAATGGCACTCATAATGTCAAAAACAACAAAAGAATCATCATATGTTAATCTTTTAGGTACATTTATTTGCAACCAGTTGGCTGGTAAATTTGCTGACACATTTTAACACAAAGCCTTCATCAGAGCATGGTGTTATACACCATGTCTGAGTTATGTACTTGGAAATAATAGCAAAATTTGTACTTGTAATTTTTATGTTCATTCTAGCTTCTCATTCAGTAGTCACCTTGATCCTGTCACTTGCAATGTTGAACTAGCTGAATGTTCACATCACTGCCCTTCATCTTTTCAGTTGGAAAGTGAATGTAAGTATTAAAGCTGTATTAAGAATTTAACCACAAGAGGGCAAAGACTTCACATAAAGGGCCTGTTTCACAAAAGCGATTTGTGAGCACTGCTTACACACTAAATTGCAGATTAGTTTGAGTCCTGCAGCACACTTGCATGCTTGTGCATGGGCAGCAAGTATGCTGTTTTGATTACTGATATGTGTAAAGATAAACAAGAGGAAATGATCTGATGTTGTAAATCACAGCTTGCATAATTATTGTAAATTTTGTGAAACAGCCCCTGGCTCACAAACATGGTTCTGAGATCAATCCATTCCCTACACTTTGTCTCCTGTTGAGGGCCATGGGTTTGATGCTTGGCAGATTTCATACATTTTCCTGTTGCATCCAGATTAATACTGTAGATGTATATAAGAATTCTGAGAGGGTTATGATGTCATCTGAATCATAAAATGGAACAATAAAATTATTATTCAAACTCTCTTTTAATAGCTGATATCTTAGCACAGAAAAATTGTTATCAGCATATAAGCCCATTGACAAAAAAATGTCAGTACAGAAATGTCAAAATATGTTAGAGATCATTTAGAAATAGTTTCTCCATTACATAGTTTGTCCACTGGAGAGTACTGACAAGTTTATTTTTATTCTGTAAAAAGACCCACTCACTACATACCTTGGTCACATTTCAGTGTGCTCACTTCTAGTTTGACCTCCAAGTAAAGTGGTGTAGATAATCTACATAAACCTTTTGTTTCCAACATGTTAGTTTGTTTCTGATCATCTGACTTCATCTGTTTTGACCCATCAAACATCTTTTTAGTGATGTCGGTGTTTTCCCAGATCTCACTAATTGCCTTTGTTATCGTGACTGATCAAATGTAAATAGGACCCATGTAATCAACTCAATTGATACTTGAAAGCTGTATATATTTGTTGGATATTAATTACCGTTGGTTTCAGCATTAAACAGTCCAGTCTACAGTCTAGTTACTCTAAAAGTTACAGTAACTAACTTTGTTTGTGTGTTTAGTGAGAAGCAGGCATCTAATATTCCAGATGAACTTTTTGATGCTGCAGCAGATCAGGGTGTTACCACTGTTAATTTCAGCAAGAACCAGCTGACCTCCATACCTTTCAGGTACACACATGCATCATGCAACCATACTCACAGTCACATCCACACCTACCCTCAATGCTGGTGGTGCTGACATTATCACTGTATGGCAGAGATCAATCCTTGGAATACAGCAAAAGGTTGTTTGAGCACTAACTACATGTGTGTTGTATGTGCAGACTGCTGGAGTTCCAATCCTCACTATCAGATATCAATCTGGGTTTCAACAGACTGACCTGCTGTTCTCCTGACATCTGCAAGTTACTGCAGCTGATACACATCGACTTTGGGTACACACACAGACACAGATCAACACAAATAGATTTACATCATATTTCCATTTTAAGACTGCTCCACAGAACTCAGTAATGCGTGTTGGCATTGTTGGCAAGTTCTGCTTACACAGTATTCATATGTGGCGCTATACATAATTTCCTGGAATATTCCAGAGACTAAGGTGATGTCTTCAAATGTCTTGTTTTGTCTAACAGTCCAAAACCCAAAAGTATTCAGTTTACAATCATGTAAAATGGAGAGAAGCTGCACATGTTCACACTGGAGAATCTGACACCACAATAATCATCAGACCAACAGATTAAATTTTAGTTTGCTGTTGCCGCCGGGTTTGAATATCCAACAGTTTGGATTTTGAATAGCTAGCAAAATACTTTACATACAGCATGTAAGCAAATAAGAATTAAATGAGTCCCAACCTAATGTTTTGTCATTTTCTGCTCGGATACTGCCACATTGTGTAAAACAGGGCAGAATTCTATATCGTATTCTACACATTGTACACTGTTGATTAGATTAGTGAGAATTGGAGTGACATGATAATTAATTAAGCCTTGGCTATCAACATTCAACTGCATGAGAAGTTGTAAATTTCATCATTCATCATTTTCCAACTCACCATTCTTCCAGCAATGCTACAGCTTCCTTTCACACATTGGTTGCCATATATCATGAAAGAATTGCAGCTCCATCTGTAATGGCCCTGTCATGTTCAAAGAGAGCCATTACAATACAGTTACACAAAGGAGAATTATGTTTGAATGACAAAAAGCCATAACTTTAACAGATAGATGAAGCCAGCAATGTTACAAATTCCATCAAAAGGACTTGGGAATAGCATAGGAATATGATTTTTATATAGAACCACCACTAAAAGTGCATTCGTGTCCTACCTTTTTTTTTCTTTTAGGAACAACCAGCTGAGTGATTTACCACCTGAAATGAGTAACTTAACTAAACTACGCTCCATTACCCTAAACTACAACAGGTAACTCGCTTTTTCAGGACCAGTTCAACTCCAAATTAACTCCTAATAATAATTGTAAAGAATGTGAATGTATACCATATGTATGGATTCACCCCTGACCTGTTGGTCTTTTCACTCAGGTCAAGTCAATTTGTGGGAGGAGCTCAAGTGTGACCTGTGGCTAATCTTCCTCTCATCTTAGCTCCTCCCAAAGGGAATGTTTGAGATAGATGAGGACAAGATACTGACGTAGGAGTTGTATTCACCAGATGAAATGATAAGCAGTCAGCAATGACTCATGACACACATATCAACTGTTGCAGGAAGTGCAGAAAGAATCCGGTTGCAATCCGGAAAAGCATCTGATGACTACTCAAAAATACATCCATTGCGACATCAAGTTGTCACAGAACATGGCTGGTAGAAATCACACCAATACATAATTAATGACTGGTTTTATTATTGTAAAAAATGAACAGACATGAGGGGCAAATTAAAACAATTGCTTTTCTGCTATTACAGTACTAATGGGACACATTTTTGGAGATACTACAGTCTTTTCCCAGAATGAGCAGATATTCTTTTGGAATAGAAAATAAAAATAATAGAGATGTGTTTTCATGATCAGCTGACCAATCAAAAAATATAGTCTGCATCGGATATACTTGTGATTCCTCACTCTCCCTAACTGCTATGAAATGCATTTAAGGGATTGGAGCATCACTGATGATGGCAGACCTGATTGATTGATTGATTTCCTGAGGAGTGAGGATGGGAGGAAGCAGTATTTGCGGAATAGAAAGCACCTCTTGTGAATCAATCAGCTGGACTGTGTCACTGGTTTGTCAACTCAGAGTTTTTTGTTTTTTTTTTACTGATCACAGGTTCAAGTCCTTCCCTGAAGTCCTCTATCAGATAGTTTCCTTGGAGGTGGTGTTGCTTGGTAACAACCAGGTGAATGGGGTGGACCCTTGTCGTCTGATGAAGTTGGTTCATTTGTCAACACTGGATCTGTCAAATAATGACCTGCTGAAGATCCCCCCTGAACTTGGCCTTTGTACCAGCCTCAGGTATGGAGCACACCTGAACAAAGAAGTACATCTCCACACACTGTCCTGTACCTTCTCCCAGCGTGTGTTTGCATTTGAACTGCTTCATTCCAGCAGCTGCTAAAGTCATTGAGTGCCAGCTCTAAGCACAAGCTGTCTTCTTAATGTACAGTATTTAATTGTGATCGGTTTTTCAGCATTTTTTTGTTTTTAAAATTACATTTAAAAAATGTGATGTGAAAAATGGATAGAAATAAAAATCAATAATTGAAAAATGTGGGTCAAAATCCCACACACTTTGTAAACTGAAGCCTGTGTCGTCCCACAGGTGTCTCAGTTTGGAGGGGAATCCTTTCCGCACACCCAGAACAGCCATTATGGCCAAAGGAACAGATGCAGTGATGGAGTACCTTCGCAGCCGCATACCTACATGACCCCTGACCTCAGCTGAGACAGCCTCACCACCATGATCGACGCAGATCTTTGTTGGGCTTGCTATTCCTCCTGCAAGTCTACAGTTGGGATGTCATCAGGTGTTGAGAAGCAAACCAGTAGCCAAAGCTAAACAATGAAAATCAAAATCTCAGTATAGCTGCAGCTACCTGGTTTGTTTGAGATGGATGTGTTGATTGTCTAAATTTGGTTAATATTTTTGGACAGTCACATACAAAATTCTGCCTACATGTGTAACTGAAGAGAACCAATCACAAATACACTTCTGTCAATAAAGTTGTTGCTAAGAATTATAAGTAGTTGTGTGGATTTGCTTATTTTGTATTGTGTAACAGGTCATGATCTAGTCCAAGCTCTGTAAGAAGTACTTTTCACAATCTCAGCCAAAGTGGTTCTCACAACAGAGGCCTATTAAAACAACACCGTTATAAGCAGCTATAAAGGAGATAGTAGTTTTGTCAGCCAGAATGTTGTTTTTTTTCCCTCAAAATAAGCTCTGTTTATGCATACAGGTAAAAAAAAAAAAAAAAAAAAAAACCTTCATACTACAAGTATTTGGCCCTCCTGTTTGGTCAAGTGTCGTTTGCTGACCTCTTTTTACCACCCATAATATCCCGTGTTTAAATCAGAATGGAGGATTGACACTGTTGCACAATATACTTCATGTGCCCTTGTATCTTGTCATTGACATACAGTAGGTATAACTAAACTGTCCAGTTCATCGAATCACCCATACTGTGTGTGCTACAGCTTTGTAATTTCAACCCAGAATGTGAACAGCAGAGAACCTTACTACATGATGTGTTGTGGCTTCTGTGTGTACGCACTGAGCGGGGTGGGGGGTGGGGGTTACAGACACAACTGGCTCTCTTAAAAGAGCCGGAATTCCCATGACTATTAAACTGGCTTTTTCTATTGTATGACAACATTTTGAAAGGGCATATAGCAGTTGGCAAATCAAACCTAACACCTGATTCTCCAGCAGCCTGCTAACACTTTACCTTGTGTACCAAAGGGTTTGTTATACAGAACCATGGACACTGGAAAAGGGTAGGGACTTTCAATAGATACAGTGCTTAACAAATTTATTAGACCACCACCCAAAGTAAGGTTTATGACACAGCTGCCCTAAATTAACAGCATTGGTAATTACCAAAATCATCTTTTATGTTTCTCTAATGGTTAATACACCAATATGTAGGACCTCTTTAACCAAAATGATATCTTTAATGCTAAAATATAATTATTATTGTTATCCATGAATTTTCAAATTTTCTGATTTACAAAAAAACTGAAAAAATAGTAAAGCACATCATTATTTCTTGATTAATATGTCAAATTCTAGTTATTTACTTGCATTCCTGAACAGAAAAATTAGTTTTAGCGGTTGAATGTTATGCTTGATTAATTTCTGACTTCTCAGAGAAGCTCAGTGAGCCAGCTCAAATTTGGGTATAAAAAGGTGAATTCAATTCCTCATTCCTGTTCAAAATGGTAAAATGTTGAGAGCTCACTGAAAATGAAAGAGTCCGCATTAAAGCACTTAATGATGCTGGATGGTCTCTGAGACAAATAGGGAAAGACATAAGGTGTTCTCACAGTGTGGTCAAGTACAAATGCGCCAACGAAGAGGCAGGAAACGAAAGCTAACTGAAGCAGATTCTCAACTCAACTCAAACTTTATTTGTATAGCACCTTTCATACATAAAAATGCAACACAAGGTATTTGACAAAGGATAAAAACATGATAGTAGAAAATAGAATACAACCACACAGACACACACAAATACATACACCCACCCATGATAGTGCAAAATAGTATGCAACCACACAACCACACACACACACACACACACACACACACACACACATACACACACCCACCCCAACGTAGCTGTCGGTATAATAACATGGCAGGGCACTGAGGAATCAAGAGAGGAAAAAAACAGCCATGGGGAGCTCATCCACACTGCATGGGGTCACAGCCCACAGGGAGCGCCGCCGTAACAGAGACCCCTGACCCAGATAGACCAGGATGGACTCCACACAGGGCAGAGCCCCCCAGTCCTCCGGGCCCAAGGATTCCCCAGGACGATGCCCCAGTGGGCAGGCCAGACAAACCTCCCAGCGTGGAGGCCCCCCATGAGAGGACACTGGAGCTAAAACGTAAAAGACAATGGAATAAAAAGACCTGAAACGTAAAAGACAATGGAATAAGAGACCTAAGACCTAAAATAAAATCGAATAAAACGACCGAAAGGCTAAAGACAATAGGCTAGGATGAAACAGGTCTGAATTAAAAGAGTAAAAGAAATCAATTAAAAGCCAAACTAAAAAGGTGAGTCTTGAGCCTCCTCTTAAAAACACCAACGGTCTCTGCGGTCCTGATGCCCTCCGGCAGGCTGTTCCAAAGCCTCGGACCATAATGGCTGAATGCCGCCTCCCCGTGGGTTTTGGTCCGAACCTTTGGAACAATTAAAAGGCCAGTGCCAGAGGACCTCAGGTTCCGCATGGGCTGGTATTGTAAAAGCAGTTCAGACAAATAAGATGGCCCAAGACCGTTAAGACACTTAAAAACTAATAAAAGCACCTTAAAATCGATCCTGAAACACATGGGGAGCCAATGCAGCGATTCTAAAACTGGTGTAATGTGCTCCCGCCCTCTGGTCCTCGTCAGCACACGTGCGGCTGAGTTCTGGAGTAATTGCAAGTTATAGATAGTCTTTTTGGGAAGACCAGAGAGCAGGGCATTACAATAATGTAGGTGTAGGAACTTCTCTGCCATCCATGACTTGATGTCTAAAATACAGTTTAAAAGAGTATCAATAGGCCCCGTGTCATCAGGAGACACGGCAATGTAAAGCTGTGTATCATCAGCATAACTGTGGAAACTGATGCCATGTCTCCTGATGACATCCCCAAGGGGAAGCATGTAAAGATTAAAAAGTACTGGACCTAAAATTGACCCTTGGGGCACCCCACACTTCATTTCACGGGTTCCAGAGGAACATGCATCCAAACTGACATAGAAACAACGGTCTGTGAGATACGAGTAAAACCAATTAAAAACAGTACCAGAGAGGCCCACCAGGTTTCTGAGTCTGTTTAATAAAATGTGGTGATCTACTGTATCAAAAGCAGCACTTAGATCCAGTAGCACCAGGACTGTGAGTTTTTGTGAGTCTGCGTTACACCTGATATCATTTAAAATCTTTAAAAGGGCTGTCTCGGTACTGTAGTTCACTCTAAAACCAGACTGATATTTCTCTAAAATGTTATTAGTAGTTAAGAAATAACTTAGTTGGTTAAAGACCAGCTTTTCTAAAATCTTACTTAAAAAGGGTAAGTTGGATACAGGTCTGTAGTTATTAAAAATGCTGGGGTCTAAGTTGCTCTTCTTCAGAAGGGGCCTTACCACTGCCGTTTTGAAGGTAGCAGGGAAGACTCCGATCTGAAGAGAGCAATTCACTATATTTAAAATCTGTTCCTCGAAGAATCCATAAAATGTCTTAAAAAGTGATGTGGGAATTGGATCTAAAAGGCAGGTTGTTGGGTTTACCTGGGAGAAAACTCGACCAAGTGTCCTCGCATCGACCAGGGCAAAACTCTCCAGTGTTTCCTCGGATAAAATTGACTGTCCAGGTGTGTTAAACGTTACGTTCTGATGTGATAAAAGACTGGATCTGATGTTGTCGATTTTACTTCTGAAGTGGTCTGCAAAGTCCTCGCAGAGGGCGTCCGTTGGTGTCTCTGGGGATTTTTTAAAATTGGTGTTAGTTAAAAGATCGAAGGTGGAGAAAAGTAATTTTGGGTTGTTTTTGTTATCTGAGATGAGATTTGAGAAATGGGATATTCTTGCCTGTTTGACTGTTTTATTGTACAATTTGAGTTGTTCACGGAATATTTCGTAGTGGACTGTGAGTTTGTTTTTTCTCCACCTTCTCTCTGCAATCCTGCATAGTCTTTTTGATTTTTTAATTTCATCTTTGTTTCTCCACGGGGGTAGAGGTTTTGTTTTTACTGTTTTTGTTAAAAGTGGAGCCACAGAGTCTAAGGTTACTCGCAATATCCTGTTAAAATTGTCAACAATAAAATCACAGGGTGCAGGTAAAACTTCTGCAGGAGTGCTCTGTAAAATCTCGGTAAAATTTGCAGCCACCTCAGAAGTTAGGTGGCGTTTCCTCACTGTTCTCACCGGGGCATCATGATGGTTAAAACTGGCGATGTTAAAATACACACAATAATGGTCGAACACAGCCAGGTCGACAACAGAGGACACACTAGTGGAGAGGCCGTAGGTTATGACCAGGTCCAGGGTGTGTCCTCTGTTGTGAGTTGGCTGAATTTGAATCAGATGCCAGACACCTCAAGATTTTAAGTACTAGAGACAGAAGGAAGACCACTGCTGATCTTCAGGCAGATATGAATGCTTCTAGATCAGAATCTGAGAAAGTCTCCAGAATGACCATAAGCAGACAACTGATCGAACAAGGCTTAAAGGGAAGAATAGCTGCTAAGAAGCCATTATTGAGGCCTGCAAACATCCAGAAACGCCTCAGATTTGCTAGGGAGCAGCATCGTTGTGTTTATGTCTGCAGAAACGCTGGAGAATGTTTTGAGAGATTCCATTATGGTAAGGGGTTCCATTTGTGGAAAACGGCGTGGGCAAATTAGTGAAAATCGATGGTATCATGAACAAGACCGTCTACCACAACATCTTAGTGCATCATGGAATCCCTTCCCTTCTGGACTGAATCTGGGCGTGGGTTCATATACCAACAAGACAATAACCCCAAGCATACTTCAAAGCTGTGCAGAGACTATTTGACCAAGAAAAAGGAATCTGGAGTACTGGAACTGATGGACTGGCCAAGTCAAAGTCCAGATTTGAATCCTATTGAACAAATTTGGGATTTAGTAGATTCAAAGATTGATCGGACAAACGGTTCATCCAAAACAAACTCAACTCAATAACAAAAGAGACTGTTGAGAAGTACATAAAACAATGCCAGCAAGAATGGAAGCTGTAGTCAAGGCCAAAGGAGGCCATACAAAATATTAAATTTTTTGGTTATTATGTGTGAAAAAGGACTATTTAGTCATTTCAGTTTGTTAATTGCCAAATAAATAATAACATTTTTAGTTTTAAACAACTTTTTGAAAGATAGAAATACAAGTATGTATCTGAGGAATTGTTAACAGAATTTTCTTGAAATCTATCCAGATGGTTCTACGGAGATGCAGGAGTGTGTGGGAAATGGTGTGTATGTCCATGAATTTAAAGTATCTATCTCCAAAATACTGTATGACCACTTATCTGTATATGCGGAAGTAGTGACAGCCATTGTTGGATTAAAGGGGGGTGTAGAGATAGGTTGGTGTTATGTACAGATTCAATATCTGGCTTGGAAAGCATAGAGTCGACAACAACTGTCAGAAAAGAATTACTCATTGAACTTTACCATAGCTTACTAAGACTCCATAGAGATGGTTGGAATTCAGAGACTTGATTAAAGACTATGCCCTCAAGAGTCTTGGAAAGGAAAGTGAGGAGTGAAACCGGCCTGTGAGTTTCAAGAGCCAGCTCTAAGAGCTGTTTTGTTCCAGACCAACACATCACTAGCAGTCAGGAGGAATGAAGGAGAAAGACACAGATGGATTTAGTAAAATAAGGTAAGATAACTCTTTGCTAAATGTAATTTCGTAACATTTAGAATGTATGTATTTTGGTTCTGAAACTTTTTGAACAATCTTGTCCACACATACTGTCACGGACTTGTGAGGAAAGGCCAGGACCCAGATGCAGAGTACCAAAAATATACGTTTATTGTCCAACAAAGTACTAACAGAAAATCACCTCAACGGGAAAACGCGGACACGCGAAAAACCAACAAAAAGTCACCGTAACGGGAAAAACACACTTCAAAGGAAAAACAACTGAAAATCACCTCAACGGGAAAAGTAGCAAATAAGAGTCACAAAGTAACAAAAGACAAAAACACTAACTAGAGAACAGAAAGCGTCCAGGAGCAGGCTCTACTGGAGATAATCAAAGTGCAAGGAGAAACGTAAATCGAAAGTCGATCACGGGAGGCAGGAGGACGGCTTGAGAGCAGGCACACGAGCAGCTAAGGCAATACTCCGGCACGGGAGCAGGTTTGGAGCCGGCTTAAGTAGCCGGCTTGATTACGTGATGAGGGGCAGGTGAGTGTGATCAGCCTGCTGCCGAGCCGATCACCCCGCCTCCGTGCGCTCCGTCTAGGAGCAGAGGGAGAGAGAGACAAGAATTATTGTCAGACAAGTGCACAGGAATGGCAACGTGACACATACAGTACATACTGAAATTAGCTAGTCTTAAACCGGGACCACATGTGGCTATGAACTTGGTAGCCTTAGCTAACTACTATTCCAGCATGGTAGAGGAGGCTGTGTTAAGTATGGAAGCCCATTTCTGGCAATAAAAGAAAAAAAATAGCCCCATGGCATAGGAGAATTATGAGCTCAAAAGTCACAATTTTGAGATAAAAAGTTGAAATTATGAGATAAAAAGTCCAAATTATGAATTTTATAGTGAAGGTCATGTTAGGATCCTGCTTACCTGTCTCTCCTAGTGTGTCTTGCCCTTTTTCCTGGTGTTTGATCGTTTCCATACTCCCAGTGAGCTCCGCCCCTTCAGGGGCTCACCTGAGAGGCATTGTTCCTGATTGGCGCAGTATTTAAGGAGAGAGCCCTCTCCTACCTGTGCTGGATTAATCCTCATCCTTCCATGACGGTGTCTGGTCGCCTTTTCGTGAGTACTACGTCTCTTTTCCTCTTCTCCTCCAGAGTCTCAGCTAATGTTCCACGGTTTAATATTGCCACTTACAGTGTGCTACTTTGTTTCAGTGCCTACCTGCCACTTCCACGCGTGCCTTGTCTTCAAACCTGCCTCGTCGGAGCTCCTTTTGTTATTTCCACTCCTTTTGAGTGCGCCTTTAGTTTTGTTGTTATCTACTCGTACAAGTGCACTTTTTGTTATCCCTTATTGTTAATAAATCATTGTTTTGGTTTTTTTTTAAGTCCTGTGTCCAGGTCTGCATCCTTGGGTCCAAACAAATTTAGTGGCAGAAGCCTAACAGGTCAGGCCTCTAGATGGGGTTCCTGAAATGAAAACAATGTCATTACTGCCTCCGTGAGTTGCTTTAGAGTTGCTGTGTAGATTTTATTTATGGTCACATTTAAACTTCAATTTTATTCAACAGAGGTGCAGAGGTTTTTTGAACTGTCACAAGATGGATGAGCTAAGTGACTACTTAAGGTCACGGCATGTGCCTGAAGAAGAGGGGAGGAGAAGATAGTTAATAATGGGGAAAAATGCTTATTTTTGACAAATCACACATAAACATTAGAAAACCCAATGTTTGGAAGACCTTGGTAAGTAGTATCTCTTGCTGCATATGCAGGTTGTTGATTGTTATATTTCAATGCATTTCACCTAAGAATTCATGACGTATTTCTTCATTTTAGATTGATTCCAGGGTCATACACCTCATGACAGATGACCAAGAGATGGCTAAGAGAGTATCTGTCAGTTTTTGGCTGTTTTTGGATACTGCAGATGGAAGGAAAAAGAACCCAGCAGTCATAAGTTAAAGATCTTTGAGCAGCTTAGAAGAAGGCTCTCACGAAAAAAAGGCAAACGTGGGTCTGAGAAAGAGCATAAAACCCCTCCAAAGAGTGCCCAGAAGAATGAGACAAAAATTGGGTTGGGATGGGTGTATTTCAGAGAAGGGACATTTTTGCAGGTGCACACCAAAAAGGGTGGGGGAACCAGAAAAGAGAGTGTCCCGAAGGACAGTAAAAACAGAACTTAATTGAAAAGGCTGTGCAGTTGTTTTTTTCCAGGTGGAAAAAATGCGGAGGGGAGCCTTACCGATTTTGACATTGATTTAACAGCAGCATTCATTTCGGGATAGTATCACAGTTGGGGAACTGTATGAAAAGACAAAGTTACCTCTCTTACGTTTCTATTTAACAACCAAGAATATGGGGGGATGTCCATGAGGTTATGGTGAGTTGTGGACTTAATGAACTCTGTGGTTGTTCCAAGGCAATACAACCTCATTAAGCTCTTCCTAGCAGGAAAATGATATTCGTCAGATAGTGTATAAAAATATTGGACATTAGTGATTACTGCCTTAGTCAAGGAGTCCTGACCCATAGTTTGTTTGCTTTGTGAGACTGGCTGTAATACTGTGGGTTGGCAGAATAATATTACCCACAAAATATACAAAAAATTGCTGGAGTGCAACTAATGTTGCAATCATATTTTCACAGCTATCATATGTTACGGCCCTGGCCGTATTGCGCTATGTGTTTGTTCCTGTGTGGTCCTGTGGCGTCCTTTTGTCTGGTTCATGTTTTTGTGTGTGAGTGTATGCTCTTCTTTTTTTTAGCAGCTGTGCTGGTCCTGCCCTCCTCCATACAACAAGTGGTGTCGCTCTCCTATTGGTCCCTGCTGCAGCATCCAGCGGGTCTTAAGCCAGGGATTTCTCATTCACCGGGGGACTCGGCTTGACAGCAGTGGCTCGTGTGTTTATGGCGTTTTGGACTCAAGAACTTTGTCCCCAGATCTCCGGTGTATATTGTGGAAGTGTTAGTTTTGGTAGTGTGGTTTTTGGTGGTGGGTTTTGGATCTTCTCCAGGTTTTGGTTTGTAGTTTGTTACACTTTATATATTTAGCACTATTTTGTTTTGTTTTGGCTGTGGCCCTTTTTTTACCTGTACATCAGGTCTCTTTTTGTTAATAACAATAAATTGGTTGTTTACCATTGTACCTGGTTTTGATCGTAGAGTAATTTGTTGATTTGGAGAGAAAGTTTGTTTTTTTTTGTCACTCTTTTATGTTGCGTCCTGGCTCCCCTAGACTGGGGTGTAACATCATAATGTGGTGGAAGAACCCAAAAATAAAAAGTGGCTTTACATCATTATGTCATGCCATTCATTGGCCAGCACAATTCTTAAATGATGCCTACTTATTTGACACAGAGCTATTCTGAATACCTCAACCCACATTGGTTTTGCCAAACAGAAACAATAATTTATGTATTATTCATTCTCTGCACAGAACAAAATAAATGTTTGGTTTTTTTTAATATACATGGTCATTCGTGGCTCTTAAAAATATTTTAGGGTAATCCTTTGATTCATAACGTCTTGCAGTTACCTGTATTGTTTCAAGAAAGCAAAACTGGATCTAGGACTTGTCCAAAAAGTTGTCTGAAAATTGGCCATCTTCTCAGTTTGTCAAATAAGTCTATCCAAAACTGGACACACTCACTTCACAAGATCAGCCACCATCGTTCAGTCTGCTGGTTTCCAGTGCTGGGGCCAAAGGTTACGCTATCTGTTTCAGCTTGATTCTCAGAAAAAGGCAAAAAATGCATTTCAGCCATATGTCCATTTTTTGTTCCTAAATCAAGTTTGACCCTGGCAGGGCACCCACCAGCATTGATCACCACATCCATAAAGTAGCCAGCAATGATCTTTGGGTCACTGTTTGTTTTGTTAGCTTCAAGCCATATCATCTTTCTTGAAAAACAATCAATGCATCCACTGATTGCAATTCCAAATGGCTTAAGCTTGTCATAGCAATCAATGTGCCAGACAATTGGAACCACAGCTGTGGCAAACACGCCTGTGCAGTCTGTTTTTTGACCTCAGATCAGCACCTTCACCATCCAATAAATGTAACAATATTCAAACTGTTTCTCTGTCAGTCACAATTCCATGTAACCAACATTTTTAATGCATCCATCTGTAACCATGACACTGACCAGATGTCTCCAGTTGCTGTTCAAGGAAGGTTGCCACTTCAGCCACATCGGTTTTATTCTTCCTACGCCAAAGCTGCTTCTTGCTTTAAATCCTTTCAAGGGTGCGTTTACTTAGTATAATCCCATGTGAATCAGCAAGCAAATTAAGTATTTAATCTGTTGTAAAACCACGTTTAAAGTAGTTCTCGATGTATTCACAATCCATTTCCATGCCAAATGGAATAGGAGAATGCGTCAATGAGCTGCTACCTTATGGACTGTTGTGTGAAAGTATTGCATAATTTTGACTTTATATCTTAGAATTTTGACTTTTTATCTCAAAATTTTGACTAGTTATCTCATAATTTTAACTTTATACCTCAAAGGTTTGACTTTATACTTTTGACATACCATAGGGCTATTTTTTTTTTCTTTTAGTGGCGAAAATGGGCTATACAGGGGCTATACAGTGCATTCCGAAAGTATTCACACCCCTTCACTTAACAAATACATCTTGCTTCAGAAAGAAATGCAGAATGAAAATAACCCTGCAAAGAAATATATACAAACATTATAGCCTAAATCTTCAAGTACAAAAAACAACCCTTAAATAACAAAACATGTTCTACAAAGACGGCAGCAAATATCATTTGTTTCTGAAGAAAGATGTAATTGCAAAGCAAAATGCTTAAGTTTGTTAATGGTGTTTTGTATTTGATTTTTTGGGGGAAACTGGCTACACATCGTTGAGCCATATTTTGTTTTGCAGTTGTACCTTATGTTTGTTTGTGAGAGAAATGGATTAAATCAGACAAAATCAAATATCACCAACTATTTATAACATATATGCAATATACAAAATCCTTCAGTTTAAAAGTCATTAAAAAAAATCAATCAATCAATCAATCAATCAATCAATCTACAAATAGGCAACCAAAATAAGACATCATTGTGGCAGAAATGGGTCAATTTTAAGGGAAAAGACGGTGCTTTGTGTGCTTATAGGTCTTTGTACTTTCAGCATCATCTGATTTTCAAAAAATTATTTTGTACTTACAAGATGCAACACCAGGATAGAAAGTTAAAAAGATTGTAGTGCAAAGAGTGGACATCGACTGTTTCTCTGCAACAAATTTACTAAAGATTTTCCACACCACTGTTACTGAATGTGAGGGGAATTCATCTGTAATTTTTGTTTTCTTCTATTCTTGCAGCCTACATCATGCACTGTGGCACGCTGAATGGATGGACACCAGCTGAGAAAACCAAGGTCAAAAAAGCCTTGATTAACAAATGCCGCATGAGGGCTTCAAAGACTCTATAATTTTTCTGAATGCGTCTCACCAGATCGATGGACATCAGTTGAGATGGCCATGGTCAAAAAGCCCTTGCATACAAATGCTGCATTAGGCCCTTAAAAACTGTAAGTTGCTGAATATTCCATTGTTGTTCAGCTGTGCTGAACACTGTTACACTGTTACATCAAAATATAGACATATTGACATGGGCACATTTATAGTTCAGATCTTCTAAATGATGAATACATAGGCCAAGTTGTTGCTGTCTTACAAATTCTGACCAGTTATTGTAGCTTCAAGGCAATCTTATGGCAAGTTTTTCTAAAGACATCCCATTGTCAAAATTGTTGTCAAGCTTATAGCCCTGTATTCTGATTGTGTTCCAACTTGGTTTCACATGTTTAACAAGCAGAAAGTCCATTAAGGGTAGAGGTTTTGGCTCGTGGGTGGTGTGGTGGAACACACATGCACATGTCTTTGAAGCAGCAGACTCTTGTTCGATTCCAATGTTTGACATTTGTGTCCAAGTGTGTTTTTACTGATATAGTGTTCCATTTTCAACAGAGTTGCAGTGCGCTATTTCCGTGTTAGTTATTTCCAGGTTGTCATCACTAATCGAAAATCCAGTAGTTTTAATGCCTAAATTTGAATAGTCATATAAATGCACATCTTCTGCCAACGTTATTAGCTTTACTCAGTTCAAAATACAACATTTTTAAGTGGGTTGGACCAACATAAAATTTAGCAGTCAGGTGGGTAAGATCAGGTTGTGTGTTCTGTTCAAGGAAATTGCTAATATGCAGAGCGTTGCTCTACAAAAGGTTTTTTATACATACACACACACACACACACACATATATATATATATATGCTGTATATGTGTGGGTGTGTATAAAATCTCACATATTGCTTCATAGTGGCTCCAGTACTGCTCATTGTCTTCTCCTTAGAGAAAACTGCGAGCCTTTAATGAGACTGAGCAAGTTATCTCCTCAAGTCTCAAGTATGACACCTGCTAATTGTTGTGGCTCACCAATTTCTCCTTGTGAATTTTAGAGAAACATATGAGAAATAGATCTGAGAAAGTAGAAACTAAAATGATGCTCAAAACAGAATCACAATTTTGTCTCCTGAGCCATAGAAGAGCAAGCTTTGAGCAGTAAAATTTTCCTCTGGGACCTATTATTGCACAATACCCTCACCAGCAGATAGACACATACGGCGAGGGTCGCTGTGACGCAGGATCTAGAGCAAATAAAACAGACAGTAAAACACACAGCAGCTTTTGTCAACATAAAGAAAATGGCATTGATATCTACCACAGATAAAGGAGAGGAGAAACAGCACCACACAACCTGTCACAACCTGCGATGAAAGGAAGAGCAGCACCATCAACCCGGCTTACATATTCAACTAAAATAATTGGCAACAAGGAAGTGGGAGGGGCTATATCCTGCCTAGCGCTATAGCAACCAAGGAGGAACATTTCACTACTGGCTACAACTGTATTTATTACCCATATTGGCAACTGTGATTTTTAGAAACTGTACATATTGTACATATATGTAGACTTGTACAATTCAGTGTTTCTCAAGTACAATTTCAACATATGGCATTGGTAGTTTCTCTCGTTGTCAGGCAGGGCTCTGTCTTCCCCTTTTTTCCCTGTGTTTTCCCTGTGTTTCCTTTGCCCCCTTGTGGTCTTGTCTGTCTTCCCCTGTCTGTCCAGGTCCGTGTCGGGAGGCTGCACCTGTTCGGCAGCTCCTCCTACCCGTCTCCTCTCACACACCTGCAAGTCATCACCTCATCACCTCCTAATCAGCTGCTGCATTTAACCCCGGCTCTTCTCTCCAGTAATCATCAGATCGTCTGCTTACCTCTGTGGTATTGAGTTGCTCCTCTGCCAGCCTTCTGATCTCCTGTGTCTTTTCGGTCCGCTGACTTATGCTCTGTTTCTCTTTTGTAGGAGCTTTTAGCCCTGTGGATAGCCCTCAGCCCAGCCTCGGTTGTGAGAGGAGTTGGAGCTCGGATTCATCAGAGCGTGTTTTTGCTCTCGTCTTGTTTTCTTCCCGTTTTGGTGGACACCCTTGGTTGAACTGTGCAGAGTGGTTTTTGTGCTCTGGCCTTTTGTTTACCCGTTTTTGTGGACACCCTTGGTTAATAAACCCTTTTTGTTTCTACCAGCCTGTGCCCTGTGTTCTCTTTGAAGCCTTCACAGTGAGTTCGCCTACCTCTGTTCTCAGGGTGTTCACACACCTAACACTCATAACAATATTGGAAATACTATTTTTATGGACAGTAGTATTTGTTATGGAAATTAGTATTTTTATAATCTGTAAATAATGTTTATATACAGAGTTGATTTTTTTCCTCTGTATCCTCTATATCATTTATCTTGACCCTTCAGTGCCACTGTTTTTGCAGTTTTTGCTTTTTTAATACTTGCTGTCTATTACAACTCAATGTCCCCATTGTGGGATCAATAAAGTCCTATCTTATAATGCGCACTAGATGTTACATGAATAGGATAATATTTCTTACTGCACTGTTTGAACTGGAACTGAGGTCCATCATCATTTACTGGCACTTCTGGAGTACCATACCTTGTATGTTGGCCTTTCTATGATCCGGCTACTGGTTGGCTCGGGTAGGTGTAGTATCTGGTGTAGTAGTCCGACTTTACCCGACAGGAGTGCCTGTTCTACTCACGCTTTCCAAGAGAAATTGACAAGGCGTTATTTAAGCAAAAGGCAAGCCAGTGTGCCTACATTAATTTGTGGAGAAGTGCTTGCACTAAAAAAGGCCATTATCCAGACTCACTACAGCTAAGATGTTTAACTGGATGAGTTCCAAGGATAAATGTATGTATGTGACAAATGTAGGATAAAGTTCCTCAGCAGAGTTTGGATACCCAGCAAGTGGCTTTCACAAGGTCAGATTCTGACAGACAGTGTTGTGCACGCGAGTGTTACGGTGAGTGAGCTAGTAGCTAAGAAGCTGGTAAATTTAACCAGGGACACCGTTGAAGGTCCAAAAGAGGTCCTCACGGATGTGGACATCAAGCAACTTGATGCTAGCAACATGCTTAAATATCACGTTAGGAAATGTATATGCCCTGCAATCGGCTGGCGACCGGGTTCAGGGTGTACCCTGCCTCTCGCCCATTGCCAGCTGGGATAGGCTCTAGCCCCCCGCAACCCCGAAAGGGATACGCGGGTATAGAAGATGAATGAATGAAAGAAATGTATATGCCACCTTTGGTCTTCCTCAAGTATACAACAGGCTCTTTTGGGTCTTCTTGGTGTCTGGTCTAATTATTATTATTATATTACAGAGTGAAGTGAATGTCTGATGGCTTTTTTATGACGAGTCACTGTGGCCCCAGTTTCCCCTAATACAGCGGCTTGCAAAAGTATTCACCCCCCTTGGAATTTTTCATGTTTTACTGCCTCCCAACCTGGAATTAAAATGAATTGTTTGAGGGTTTGCATCATTTCATTTACAGAACATGCCTACAGCTTTGAAGATGTGATTTATTTCTGTTGTGAAGCAAACAATAAATAGAACAAAATAACAGAAAACTTGGCAAAGTCAAAATGTGCCTCCTCATTTTTAACACTAAGTAATGGCTTTTTTCTGGCCACTCTTCCATAAAGCCCAGTTCTGTGGAGTGTAGGGCTTATTGTGGTCCTATGGACAGATGCTCGACTCTCTGCTGTGGAACTCTGCAACTCCTTCAGGGTTACCTTTGGTATCTGTGCTGCCTCTCTGATTAATGCACTCCTTGCCCGGTCTGTGAGTTTTGGTGGGTGGCCCTCTCTTGGCAGGTTTGTTGTGGTACCATGTTCTTTCCATTTGAAGATGATGGAGTTGATGGTGCTCCAGGGGATCATAAAGATTTGGATATGTTTTTTATAACCCAACCCTGACTTGTACTGCTCAACAACTTTGTCCCTAACTTGTTTGGAGAGCTCCTTGGTCTTCATGGTGTGATGCCGCTTGCTTAGTGGTGTTGCAGCCTCTGCGGCCTTTCAGAAAAGATGTGTTTATACTGACAGATCACGTGACACTTAGATTGGACACAAATGGAATTCATTTCACTAATTATGTGACTTCTGAAGGTAATTGGTTGCACCAGAACTTTTTAGGGGCGTAATAGCAAAGGGGATGAATACATGCACATGCCACTTTTCATTTTTTTTTTTTTTTTAATTCTTTATTTACATGTATTTTTCTCATTTCACCAACTTCTGGCTTCTGTGTCTTGAAGAACCGCACTCCAAAAAAACAAATCTAATTCCTTGGTTTAATCTTGATAATGTTTCAATTTTTTATCTTTTGTTTTCGTAGATGCTAGCTGTGCATGGTTTTGTTGCTGCAGATCTCCGTCCTTCATCGAAGTGAAAGTGCAAACTCCTGAACCGAGATTCGCTCCCACTGTTCAAAGCCTGTCAGAGATTTTGCACACTAAAGCAATCTCGTTACAGCAAATCCATCTGAGCTCACTCCCTGCTTAGCGCTGTACACTGTCAGCTCAGTTTCTTCATTGTTCGTCCCATACAGTAAGTGGCTGGTACTACACTTGGGTCCTAAATATCAATATCAACTCAATGAACCTACACAGACAAAGAAACATTCCAATCCAAAGTTATGTCCAATAAAGTGGAATGACAAAAAAAAAAAAAAAAAACGCATCAAACCAGCTGATTCCACTAATAAGTTCTCCTGCCTGTGCTAATTAGAGCGTGAGTGCATGTTGGTATATTAGTACTTCCACTCTTACAAGAGTTACCCACCTCTGACAGTCATTACCAAGCTGTTATGTAAGAAATGTCTCATGATGAATAGAGGCAAAGAGCTCTGCCAAGCCCTGTTGCAACAATACTGTTAAGCAACTTAGCAACATTTCCAACTGGACAGAAAGTTAGAAAGAAGTCCAAGAGACAACGATCACTCAAAAAGAACTCCAGAAAGACCTGAAAGCACCACAAGGCATGTTGAAGCTTGTTTGTTGCTGCACAACATTTGGAGAAGGCTGTAAATTATTGTGAGAATGTAGTGTGGT
This sequence comes from Chaetodon auriga, assembly GCF_051107435.1. Taxonomy (NCBI): domain Eukaryota; kingdom Metazoa; phylum Chordata; class Actinopteri; order Chaetodontiformes; family Chaetodontidae; genus Chaetodon; species Chaetodon auriga. Next base: position 1,083,127 of record NC_135076.1, read on the forward strand.
CAGATGAGAGGATTGTGGCAGAATGAGTTCTCAATCAACTGGCAGCGGGCTGCGTTCAATCAGCCATCAGCACACTGATTGCGAGGTAGTGCCGCTCACCTTTATATCTAGGCATGTTAGAACTGCTCTGGTTCCTCTTCCTAACCTTCGGAGTCTGGCGTATGTGTGAGCGGGGTATGTTTGGTGTGCCCTCCGTGGCTTTTTGACGTGTTGGCTGCAAGCCTAAGATAGGCACTTATGGCATTTTCCAGTGTTGCACATTTATTGTGTGTGTAATTGGTGTAATACCGGCTGCTGTCCTCACTCTGTAGTGTGGCTGCTTCTGTGTCTCCCCTTTGACAGTGAATACAGCCCAGAATAATAGTTGAGCCCTAGCTTTCCGCGACTTGGTGCTGTGAGGTAGGCTCACTTGAGTTAATTTAAATAGTAGCCAGTCTTTGCCTGGTCTCCTCTCTACTTAAATTATCTCTTCTCCTGGGTTTTGGTCAGCAGTTGGCAGAGTGCGCAATTGTTGTGTGTCCTCATCTCTCCATTACGCTGTCTGAAAACTGTTCCCTGCAGGGTGGTCTGCACATACAAATTTATGATTATTGCTTTCAGCGCACTTTCAATTTGGCAATATTAGTATTTGTTTTTCCACATTGTAGATACTTCAAAGGCCCGGCTGTGCGAAATGGTTCAGTGCCTTATCCTCTCTGAGCCATCTGCCGTCACCCCCCTGGCGCACGCTGCTGTTCTGTCTTACTGTTTGTATGACATGGTCCACATACGATTTGTGGCCGGCTAAATTTTCCAGAAGTGTACAGACTCACCAGAATTATTATTCTTGACAGCATTCTTTTTATTACAATTATTTATTTTATTTTTTATTTTTTATTTTTTATCATTTTTGTTATTTACAAATGGACTATATCAGTGCACTATGGTGTGCCCACTCTTTTGTTTATTCAAATTAATTTAGTGATTTGTACTTTATTTACTGATTTAGTGCTGATTTGTTTAAGTTGTGTTTTCTTTCTTTTGTTCTTTTCCTCCTTGGGGTTGGTTGGCTTACGTCATTGCATGACCTCCAACTTCTGGTGAAAGTATATTAGATTTCCTTTTGGTTTATTGATTTAATTGAATTGTTTTTCATCATTTGAATTGTCATGGGTTTTTGTTGGGATTTATTTGTGAGGGATTAGTTTTGATTTATTTTCTATATTGTTTTTGGTCAATTGGGTGTGTGCAGATGTTGCATGAGTGTGTTTTATTGACTTTGTGTGTGTGTGTGTGTGTGTGTGTGTGTGTGTGTGTGTGTGTGTGTGTGTGGTCAAATTGGCCATTTTCTTTGGTTTGTGGCACCTATGTGGGCCAGAACTGTGTTCTCTCTGTTGGGCAGGAGTGGTGGATTGCGAGCCAGTGGCGGACCTCCTGGTGGTGGGTGTCCCCTCACTCTACCTATTGTTTGCTGTGTTTTGTGTTTTGTTTGATTTATTTAGAATTTTCGGGTGGTGTGTTGAGAATCGTTTTAATATATATATTGTTGTCAATAAACTTTTACATTTATTTTGGATTCCTGTCTCTGTCAGTGTGTTAGCGAACCTGTGAGCCTTATTCTTGGTGCCCCTGGTAAGGGTTAAATCACTACTTCCTTGGGGTGACATTCCCCTATGTAGCATTGTCGACAATACACTACCATCCCTTGGTATATTTCCTGCCCCTCAACTTGCCACACACAAGCATTCTGCAACAGTGCGACGCAGCATGTTTGGAGGCAATGGCTCTCTAAAAATACCATCCCTCCAGTGAAATTCAAAGGCAGAAGCATCATGGTATAGATCTGTTTCTTGTCTCTGGTACTGACATGGTCCAAATAATCAAATAGAAAATGAATTGAGCCATTTACCGGGAAATTACCAAGAATAGGATGACGTGGGTGAACGTTTAAACAGAATAATGATCCAAAACATATGGCAAAGGAGACTGTCAATTGGTTCCAGGGGAAGATAATAGAGTTGTTGGAATAGCACAGTAAATTACTAGACTTTGACCCAATAGAACATTTGTTGAAGGGACAGAAGATCAAGATTCACCAGAAAGCCCCCAGAATCTTCAAGATTTAAAAATTGTCTGGGACAGAATGGGCCAAAATCCCATCTGATCACTGTGAGACATTATTTTCTTCATACAGGAAGCATCTCGAAGTGGTCATTACAAACAAAGGCTGTTCAATGCATTTCTTCCAATGTCATTACACTTCATCGCACATGACCTTTCTTATGGCCTGAAATGTAACAATTTCTTTATCTGTGTAGTTTTATTGAGTTAACTGGTCTCAATTTCATGTGTATAGCTGCATTGGAAATATGATCAATTAAAAAAGTTGGTGTACTGAATCAGTATGTCCCCCACTGCACATATACATGCATCTGTGTTAGGAGTCACATGTGCGCAAGCACATGCATCTGCATGGCTGAGATGTACAAATCCCACACAGATGTACATACATCCACACCTGACACTTTTAGTAAATAATCAAATGAGCATTTCTTCGATTCAGTTAGTGCACATAGATGATTAGGCCTGTAAAAGTTGCTTTAAAAATCGACTTAAAATATATTGTAACGGACTGGGTGTTGTCAATTACATGTTATTCTGTTATTGTTAAGAATGTGTTATGGTCAGCTACAGTCAGAAGTTCATTAGAGCAGTTACTGAGTTTCCTTAATGTCTTAATGTGTGTACCTGGATGATATTCTTGTCCATGGTGAGTCTTTTGAGTCAGCTCTCAGGTCCCTAAGGCGGGTGCTGGAGAGAGTGGCAGCAGCAGGACTGAAACTGCATCCCCAGAAATGCTGCTTTCTGAGGCGTGAGGTTACCTTCTTGGGTCACAGACTGGGAGGTGGAGGCGTCAGCACCATGGATAAGAAGGTGCAAGCAGTGAAGGACTGGCCCACCCCCGACTCCACACAGGACCTGAAGAGCTTCCTGGGCCTGGCCTCCTACTACAGAAGGTTTGTGCGGGGGTTCTCCTGCATAGCTGCACCCCTGTTTCGCCTGCTGCAGAAAGGGGAGACGTTTTTGTGGACTGACGAGTGCCAGGCCACATTCACTTCACTCAGAGAGCCCTCACAGAGGCCCCAGTTCTGTCCCCGCCTGACCCTGCCCTGCCTTTCATCCTTGACACTGATGCAAGCAATGTCGGCTCTGGTGCTGTGCTGGCTCAGGTGACACCTGATGGAGAGAGAGTGGTGGCATACTACAGCAGGACATTTAACAAGGCTGAACGTCGCTATTGTGTCACCAGAAGGGAGCTGCTCGCTGTGGTCAGTGCCATCCGACATTTTAAATACTACCTTGGGGGCCTTCTCTTCACCGTCAGGACTGACCACTCAACTTTGCAGTGGCTCATGTCTTTCAGAGAACCAGAAGGCCAGCTGGCACGTTGGATCGAAGAGCTACAAGTGTATGACTTCACTGTGGTCCACAGACTGGGAGCACAACACAGGAATGCGGATGCACTCTCCCGCCGCCCCTGCAGCACTGATGGGTGCAACTACTGTGATAAAAGGGAGATGATGGAGGGGGAGCGGCTGCAGCCTGATGTGGAATGTGCAGCAATGGGTACAGAGGGGCCACCGACCAACCATGGACTAAAAGCAGTGACTGCAGCGGAGTGGGGGCACAAACAGGAGGAGGATGTGGACATTAGACCAGTCTTCACATGGGTGAGGCAGCACAGGGCCGACCACCATGGGAGGACATCGCCATGCTCTCCCGAACCACTAAAGGATTCTATGTTTGAATCTCTGCGCCTGTGTGATGGAGTGCTACAGAGGGGGTGGAAAGAACCAGCGACAGGAGAGACATGGTGGCAGGTAGTGGTGCCAAGGACCCTGCAGGAGACGGTTCTCCAGGCCATGCATGGGGCACCGGGATCCGGCCACTTTGGGGCTACCAAGACCCTCCAACGCCTCCGTCAGGGGTTCTACTGGGGCCAGCATAGGCGGGATATGGAAGACTTTTGCTGGCGCTGCGACAGCTGCACTGCACGTAAAGGCCCCACAGACAGATCTCATGCCCAGCTCCAGCAATTCCCCGTTGGGTCCCCCATGGAGAGAGTGGGGATTGATGTCCTCCGGCCGTTTCCCCGCACAGACAGGGGTAACCGCTTCATCCTCACCGCCATGGACTATTTCACCAAGTGGCCCGAGGCATACAGCCTGCCAGACCAAGAGGCGGAGACCATTGTGGATGCACTGGTGGAAGGAATGTTCAGCAGATTTGGGGTGCCTGAAATTATTCACACTGACCAGGGCAGGAACTTTGAGTCCTGTGTGTTTTCAGCAATGTGTGAGAAACTGGGTTCCCACAAGACCTGCACCACACCCCTCCACCCACAGAGTGATGGCCTAGTTGAGAGATTTAACCGCACGCTAGCACAGCAACTGGCCATAGTGATGGCTAAGCACCAACGCTACTGGGATACACATGTTCCCCTGGTGTTAATGGCATACCGCTCGGCCGCTAAGGACTCCACTTCCTGCTCTCCTGCCCTCCTCCTGTTAGGGAGGGAGATTCGGACCCCAGCAGAAATGATGGTAGGCAGGCCCCCCGACACCCCCGTTGACCCTCCAGGGCCGGAGTATGCCAGGAAGCTCCAGGACCGGCTCGAGTCCGCCCATGAGTACTCAAGAGGTCAACTACTAGGCGCGGGAGCCCGACAAAAAAGGAACTACGATGTGCATTCCAGAGGACGCCATTTCAAAGCTGGAGAGTCGGTGTGGGTGTATAGCCCCCAGAGGAAGAGGGGCAGATGCCCTAAGCTGGACAGTGAGTGGGTGGGGCCTTGCATGGTCCTGGAGAGACTGGATTAAGTCATGTACAGGGTCCAGCTACCACCAAGAGGACGCAAAGTTGCCCTGCATCAAGATAGGCTGGCACCCTACAGGGGCACAGCCACCCCAGTGGGATCAAGGAGTGGGACACACGGGACCCCAGACACGACCATGAGCCCCCATCAAGCCCCCTTGGATGTCTCATCCTACCCCTCACAAACTGAACCTTTTTCCCTTTGCCCTGTACCCACCCTCACCCCCACCCCCGCCCCTGCCCCAGTCCCTACCCCAGCCCTTTCCCACCCTAACCCAGGACAGACACGGCCCCGGAGACATCGCAGACCCCCTGCTCATCTGAGGGACTTTATTTGCCCCCTCAGGGGCGAGGGACTTTAAAAAGGGGGGGTAGTGTAACGGACTGGGTGCTGTCAATTACATGTTATTCTGTTATTGTTAAGAATGTGTTATGGTCAGCTACAGTCAGAAGTTCATTAGGGCAGTTACTGAGTTTCCTTAATGTCAGTGAATGTGTTATTCCAGCTACGTCTTCATGCTTTTAGACACTGTGAAGCCTGTCAATCAATACCAGCACCTATGGCAATGATTTGTGTGAGATACCCACATGTGATTGGAGAGGATCAAGGAGGGAGGGTTTTGTTATTTGAGAGAGTTTGTGTGTAGATGGGGGATAGCGTGAGTTGTTGAAGTAGCTGCTAATGGCATTTTAAGACAGGGTTTTTTTTTTTTATTTTGGCGTTGGCTACGTCCCACAGTAGCCTGTGTTAAAGTTCAGGAGTTCACGTCTCGTAGCCTCATTGTTAAGGGACACTACTATATATATATATATATATATATATATATATATATATATACACACACACACACACATCGAAACCAATAACAAACTTTCTGATAAGTGTGTGGAATCAATTTAATTTAGTTTAAATTAATTTTTTTTTATTTTATTTTATTTGGGAGGGCAAGGGGAGTAGTTTCAATCGCTTGTTTTTCTTGCGTGATTTGGCAACACAGCACTCACTCTGTCTACACGTGGGAGCAGCAGGAGTAGTAGCAGGAGCGGCAGGAGAGACAAGTGAAGCAACATCATTACAACAGGGCTCGAGGTAAGAATTTAGATTTAACTCCCACAAAAACCTAAAATTCACAAGTCTATGTCTGCTTATCTAAGTTCAACACACCTTTCCAGACTATGACTTATCCGATTTGAAAAACAGTTAGGCCATTACAGTTAGCCAGCTGGCAGTAGGCCTAGACCAACTCATGAAGAAGAAGAAGAAGAAGAATCGGGGGGAGACATTCCCCTTTATTTGTCACACACATGCGAACACTGCACACGAGGTGAAATTTGACTTCCGCCTTTAACCCATCCTGGTCGTCCTTCCTCCGCGGCAGACCAGGAGCGGTGGGCAGCCAGACTGGCGCCCGGGGACCCATCTTCGCTGTCACCATTGGTCAGGTGGTGATCTTCTTGCATGTTTTTAGTGGGGGTATATTTTTACGGAGGATACCCCAGGTGAACACGGGGTGAACACATGCAAAACTCCACACAGAAAGGCCCTCCTCGAGCAGCAGGCACCGAAGGCATTGTGTAGGACACACCCGGTGCCCGCAGCGAGAATCGAACCCGGGACCTTCTTGCTGTGAGGCGACAGTGTTGCCACCGTGCCACCCCAACTCATTAACGTTAGCATGACTTAGCGATAAAAGCTAGTAGGCCGGGGTCGTGCTGCTAACTGTCTGGTGTCTCCCAGGCTTTGTCGGATGATTTAAAGCTAACCAGGGAGTCCTCTACCTGCCATACATGGTGACTCTCTGTATTTAGGCCAGAGCGCACAGCACTGCCCTCCCTGCTATCTGTAATACTTGTGACAATTCCGTCTCCATGTCTCTTTCCACAGTCATTTGTTTTGGGTGTGTTATCTCAGGGTCATCCATATGGAAGCACATATTTTTGAAACCGTGTGTTTATCTGCATGGTTTGGCCTTAGGGCTCCTGAAACCAGAGTTTTTTGTAACCGGAGTCCAGGGGGAAATTTTTCCTAAAGTCTTGTTTCTGATGTCATGTGTGGATAGGAAAACCACAATTTCTGTTCGTCGTTACAAGAGGGTGTGTTTTAAAGCTGATTTAAACACCACAGTGAATGCATCAGCACCGAGACAGCGCTGAGGTCTGCAAACATTACTGTTTTTTTTGTTTGTTTGTTTTTTTTTCTAGCAAATGGGAGAGAAATGCCACTAAGGTTGCTTGAATCTGTGTAAATTTTAAAGTATGTGAATTTGATTTTTTTTGGCCGTTTTCTTTCAGCTGCTGTGATGCAGTGGGACCCCACAGCCACTGAATCAACCATCAGGACGGCTGCTGCGGATCATTTAAAACATGGGGTGGGTGGGGGGTGGTATAAGTAGTATAAGTAATGTATGTGTGTGTGTGTGCGCGCGTGTTTTTTTTGTGTCAGTGTGAGTTCAGTGTTTTATATTTTCATATACATTCATGTTGTTACAAAAGTTTTGCTTGTTTGTGGTGAGAGTGAGCTTGTGAGTGGGAAAGAGTGTTATTGTGTGTGTGAGAGTGAGATTGTGTGAGTGAGTTTCTGTTCAGAAAGTTCAGTGTTTTTCTAGATTTCTTCATGTAAAACTGTTTTTAAAATAGTTACAATTTTTCATTTGTATTACTGGTTTGTTATAGGTCATATTAAAAACAATTATGTCAAAAATCATGTCTGTTGTGGAAAATCCATGTAGAATGTTGCATCAGATACTGTCTACCCTGAAATGCAATGACCAGAGTGTAAAGAAGCTGTTAGAAAATGTAGAAAACTTGAACAGGTGAAGTATACAACTTTGATAAGATGTTCTTACTAGTAAACCCTACTAATAAATAAATAAATAAATAAATAAATAAATAAATAAATAAATAAATAAAAATTGAAGAGCCAGAGAAAATATGGGCTATGTTGACATACATTCAGGATTTCTGGATGTCCAATAATTGTCTAAAACGTATTGCAATGAGTAAATAACAATGTCCAAGACACATTAATGTTCATTCTGATGCCTTCAATGAGGTCTTCATGATGTTAAACAATTTTGTTTGAAAACTTAGTTTAGTGACGCCTGTAACCTTTATGACATCCTGAAAACGTATTTTAATGATGTCTATATAACATTGAAAGTAAAACGTCTTTTCAATGTCTAGGAAAGATGAAGTAAAAACATTCTTTCTGGCTCCCTGTACGTCTGCCGGATGTTTAGTAATGATGTGCAGAAAACGTATTTTAATAACGTCTATATAACATTGAGAGTTAAACATCTATTCAGCGTCTCGAAAAGACGTAATAATAACTTTCATTCTGGCTACATATACAACGTCTGCTTGACGTTCATTAATTACGTACCAAAAACGTATTTTAATGACGTCTATATAACATTGAAAGTTAAACATCTATTCAACGTCTCGAAAAGACGTAATAATAACTTTCATTCTGGATTCTCTGAGGACGTCTTCTGGATGTACGAAGAACATGTCTTTTTGACGTTTTTTGGACCACTTTTTGCTCACTGGGTATATGTATGCAATCAGTGAACATAGATGAGTAGCCTAGATTTTAATTTGTGAGATCCATGCCTACAGCAATCTGTTTCCTGAACTAAATGATCTCAGTAACAGGCTAGAAAGCACTCTAGGCACTAGCCAGGCCAACACTATGTAATAAATTCACTTTAATATATATAATACGTTTTTGATGTTTTAATCACTGACCACATTAGTGTGAGAAAAGAATGCATTCTAGACTGAAGTCTGTTACAAGGGACTGCATTAACAAACTAATATAAATTGAATCTTCCATGCCATTGGTCAGCATCACTATGTCCACTTCCTTTGAGCATTAAGAACTAACCTATGTCTACTGAGGTCATTTGTGGTGACATGTTTCTTACATGGAGCTGTGCCCCACTTCAAGAGCTAGAGAATTGGAAATTCACCACAGATGCTGTAGGTGCTTCAACAAATATTATATATGGCTAAGTCCCATGATGATAACACAAACACTGACAATACTGTGGATACCTGAGATCTCAACAAGCACAACTAAGTCAATGTTGTGTATAGGCAGAGAGATAGAGAGCTCAAGGTTGCATTCGGGTGTAACAGAGTAGTTAATGAAAATTGTACAATATTTACATTCACACTCAAAGTTCTCATTGTTGGAAAGAGGTATTACTGTTCAATATCATGTTTCACTGCTTTGAGCACCAAAAACCAAACAAGTGAGCTCCATTGTGGGTGGCTGTGGCTCCCGAGGTAAAGTAGTTGTCCACCTAGCAGAGGATTCATTTTCCACCAAATTCCGTATGTTATAAATTCAGCTAAGATTTGGTGACCGTGAAGACCACAGCAGATGTCACATCTTTGTCATTCTCATCAAATCATTCAGTGACTCCTTGTGTTCGACTTTAGAAGCATGTCTGTGATGACTCTCACTCATCCAGATCATGGTTATCCAAGGATGGTTGAATCTTGGGCAACTAGACTTGACTGGAGAAAACTCACGTTTCAACTCTTATCCATAAGTCTTCTTCAGTTCTAACTGGCTAATGGGGAGTTCCAGGTATTTAACCTGTGTGGGATTGTTATCACGGTTATTGATACCATGTCACCATTTGGAAGCATGTCATGTATTCATGAGGTTTGTTTACTTATTCCATTTTTTTCCCTTAATTTATTACCTGTCTGTATATCCCATGTAAAGAGATTCCAAACTCTCTTGACTTTTGACAGCTGTATTTTTAGTTAATGATCATCACGTCCAACTGGCAAGAGGGCTATGCATTTCACAAAAATCAATCAAATTCTCCTGAAAAAATATGGACATCATATCTATAAACATATGGATAAAAAAATTGACAGGGTGTGTTACTGTATAGGAACTGCCATACATCATCTCTGACTTCATAATTTTTGTCATGGACATCTTATGTAAATGTAACCCTTGTTACACTATCTATCAATAAGGTAACTAAAGATGGACCAATGTCAGAAGAACTAGAACAGCAGGAGCCCAAGATTTTGAATAGCAGTAATGAGAATCAGACATCAAAATGACTTTGCGTATTAATGACACGTGTATTAATTATAACAGCATAACAGGTTGATCACAAATAACCCAAAATAACAAACTAAAATAATAAGGTGTGCACACAAAAAATAAAACCCTTTTAAACCCTGAGTTCAGTTTTCTCTTTCAGTCAATAGATCGATCGTTGGGGCACAAAACTGTGATTGTGTAGTCTATCCTACCACACCAGGAAATGAGGAAAGCGATCCTTCTTCAGAACAGTCTGTCCAATCCTTCTCTCACTCCTTGTAGACTGGCTCGCCATCCAGTTAACTGGAATCTCTCTCTTTTTTTTTTTTTTCCAGCGGGTGCTGTCTCTGGCTTCAGAGTTGTGGAAAATTTCTCCGGCTACCAAAACCTGACCTATAGACAGGTCACACACCCACAGTTACATTTACACACTCATCAATATAGGTTATATTTTACTTCTATTTTAGCTTGAAAAATCACCAAGTTTAAATAAAACCTATAATTCAATTCATATTTCAAATTGTTGCACAACAAAACATGTTGTGAAAATCAAAGTCAGTGTAACATTACTTCAAATGCTCCACAAACATTACCTTGATTTAAGATCTTACAACTACATCTATCCAACCCTTATCACATAAGGCAGCTAACTTTGTACATGAGTCACTGCAACATCATGGAAAACACAGACCACACAGATTACAATAACTGTACAGCATAAGGTGCTTTAACTACACCAAAATCAACACAAACCATGACTTAACAGCAGTAAAAAAAACAAAACAGTTTACTGAACTAACTTGGCTCACAGACAAGAGAATTGTGGTTTGCTAACTGCATTTTCTTCCACATACACAGCTAACGCTATTAGCCTTAGTCTATGGTATTTTACACTGTATAAATTAGCCTAGCAGCTAGTGGATTTTTCTGCTCCTAATTTTTCGACAGATAACGATTTTTCTTACTCACTGCTGAGTGGTCTGAATCACCGCACCTCCCGACAGATCAGCACAGTTAATTTCAGTGTCTGTTTAATGCAATAAAACTTTGGAGCACAATTACTATTATTAAAGCAGCAGCACAACATGAAGAAGATGGCGGTCTCCCGCGCATCAGGCTCTCGACAGACTAGTGAGGGCTGCTGGGAGTCTCCACTGATTGGCGACTCTGCACTAGATCAAGCCACGTAATTGGCTCATTTTATTGTCATTCATAGGAGTAGTCTTAGCCCTTCATATGCCACTTTTGATAACCAGGATTACACTCCCCCCCCCCCCCCCCCGAGCTAATGCACGTCCCGCTGCATGGCAAGGGTTGGTCACTGTCTGAGGGGACAGGACAGGGGGATACAAAGACTTATCATTTTCACTTAGAGAATCAACAAAAGCAGTGGTTAACCCATGAAAGAGAGACTGCACAACAGCTATCCATGGGTTGCCAAGTTTTACATACTGGAGCCGGCTAGGCTGTTCTCTATGTCTGGTTGATCGTCTGGCAGGACTAGGCTGTTCTTGCCCATTAGTTTGGGGCATGCATGTCCCCTCAACATTGTCAACCATATCTGGAGTGACTGGGATTTTCTCACCCTGTGTATTAGCACAGTCATTGTCACCCAAGACTATTTCATCTACATGTTCAGCTGGTATGACTCTATCGGTAAGTAAACACTCAGTGTCACCCTAATGGCTGTCAGGCACATTAAGTGTCAGGGGACTATCTGGAGCACCCTCAAGTATGTCATGTGGTTGGTCATCCTCAGGAGTGCAATCAACATTCTGAGCATTTACAGGATTCCCAATGGGACAACTGTCTGGAGATCCAGTGTGCTGTGTATCCTGCACTGTAGACAGAGTTGGATCAGGTGGTACTGGACTCTCATGGACTGCTGAAAATCCGGAAACTTGAATATTTGGAGGTTCACTGTAACAGTAGCCTGGGATGATCTCATCATCCTCTTCCTCCAAGAGGTGATCTCTATCTAAAACAGGGTTCAGACGAGTCCTTGGCCTCTGTCTTACAGGCTGCTGGACAGGCTCATTGCTTTCTTCTGTTGGTAAGTATCCACACGGAAGCAGCAAGTCCCTATGCAGTGTCCTTAGAGGACCATCCTTGTTTTCAGGCCTAACCGTATAGACCAGAAGGGTCCCTGCTCTTTTTTACAACTACATAGATATCTGACTCCCATTTTTCTGAAATCTTATGTTTTCCCCGAATACGAACATTTTTAACCAGTACTCGATCACCAGCTTCCAGATCCGAGGCAGTTACACGCCTGTCATACCTTGTTTTATTCTTGTGCGCTGTTTTTGCAGCATTATTTGTAGCTATCTTGTAGCTCTCTTCAAGATGGGACTTGAGGTTTTCCACATATTGAGAGTGTGATGTGTGCTGACCCCTTTGCACTGGCAATCCAAACGCCAGATCAACAGGTAGACGAGGCTGGTGTCCAAACATCAGTTCATATGGCGTGAACCCTGTCACCTCATTTTTGGTGCAGTTGTAGGCGTGGACAAGGGGCTTCACCAAATCTTACCAATGAGACTTCTCTTGGTCCTGAAGAGTACCTAACATGTCCAGCAAGGTGCGATTAAATCGCTCAACAGGGTTGCCCCTCGGATGATATGGTGTTGTCCTCACTTTGTGTATGCCAGCCACCTCACAGAGCTCCTTTATCGTGCAGGATTCAAAATCCGGTCCTTGATCGCTATGTAGTTTTTCTGGGATCCCATAGTGCACAATAAAATTGTCCCAAAGACACTTCGCCACTGTGTGGGCCTTTTGGTTGGGTGTTGGGATGGCCACTGCAAACTTGGTAAAGTGATCTGTGATCACAAGAATGTCTTTGGTTCCACTTTTGTCAGGCTCTAGAGAGAGAAAACCCATACAAAGTAGCTCAAGAGGTCTTGTGGTGTTAATGTTGACTAAAGGTGTGTTTCTCTCAGGCAATGCCTTTCTACGTACACACCTGCCACAGGTTTTCACTTTCCTCTCAACATCCAAAGTCATCCTTGGCCAGTAGAACCTGGTCCTTACGAGATTCAGTGCACGCTCAACCCCCATATGACTCATATGGTCATGCAGACTGGTCAGAACCATGCTACGAAGCTTGGATGGCAATACAAGCTGGTAGGATGTTTGAGATCCGACTTGTCGTCTCCTGTACAAGATGTTGTTGAGGAGCTCAAGATGATTTAGCTCTCTCAGCAGGAGTGAGAGATCAGGAAGTTCGCTCCTCAAGGTGGGAGGTGGTTTCTCTCCGTGCTCAATCTGAAAAATGACATGCCTTATACATTGATCAGCTCTTTATTTGTTTATCAACTCTGCCTCTGTTAGGTGGGGAATCACTGGCAATCCACCAAGCTGATCTTCCTGGTCGTAGCTGTCGGGCACAGCATCAGCGGAGATGGCAAGAGATTCCACTAGGGCAACACCATCAGCACAGCTCTGGTCACTATGGCTGTAAACAAACTATCTCTCACAGATGGCTTGTACAACAGCTTGATCTACTGCATCAATATTTTCTGGATCAGAGAGATGATTCTGAATGAACTGATAATTGCGTTCTTTCTCTTTTTGAGACTTTGGATCATCTGACAGCTTTGCATGAGGCCTGCGGGATAGCCCATCTGCATCAGCGTTCAGCTTTCCAGGATGGTACAGTAGCTTGAAAGAGAACGTGGATAGCGCTGCCAGCCATCTATAACTGGTCGCATCCAGTTTTGCTGAGGTCAGTATGTACGTCAAGGGTTTGCTATCGGTAATGACTGTGAAGTGGCTACCGTAAAGATAATCACTGAACTTTTCGGTCACTGACCATTTGAGTGCCAAAAATTCCAACTTGTGGGCTGGGTAGCGGGATTTGCTATGTGACAGCCCTCTGCTTGCATAAGCTATAACCCGAAGCTGGCCCTCCTGCGCCTGATACAAGACAGCACCAAGTCCAGTGGTGCTAGCATCAGTGTGGAGTACATAGGGTTTCTGAGGATCAGCAAAATGCAGCACAGGAGCAGTGATAAGCTTTTGAACAACCAGTTCAAATGCTTGCTGGCAGGCGGATGTCCAGCGACCTCCAAAAGGCTCCTTGGGGTTGTAGTATTGATCAGATGTCTCTTTCAGTTTGGATCTCTTGTGGGAAGGTTGATAACCAGAGGTTAGATCGTGGAGTGGCTTCACAATGCTGGAGTAGCCCATGACAAACCTTCGGTAATACCCAGCAAACCCGAGAAAGGATTTCAACTCTCGCAGGTTCTGAGGGGCTGGCCAAGTCCTAAGGACAGCAGTTTTCTCTGGATCAGTCTCAACTCCATTCTGGGAGACCACATGTCCCAGGTACCGAACTGACGTCTGGAAGAACATACACTTTTCAGGGGATAACTTCAACCCGAACTCTCTAAGGGGAGTGAGCACCTTCATCAATTTTTCCTCATGCTCCTCCAAAGTTTTCGAGAACACTATCAAGTCGTCAAGGAAAACTATTACCTCCTTTAAATGTATGTCTCCCATGCACTTTTCCATTAATCTTTGAAACGTACCAGGTGCATTTGTCACTCCTTGAGGCATGCAGTTGAATTCCCAGAACCCAAGAGGGTACACAAAAGCAGTCTTAGGTTTGTCGGCCTCCTCAACACCAATCTGGTAATAACCAGATTTCAAATCAAGAACAGAAAACCACTGGGACCCCGAGAGCGCTGTGAATGTGTCCTCCAGCTTTGGAAGAGCTTAAGCCTCTTTAATTGTCTGTAGATTCAGCATTCTGTAGTTGATGCACAACCGCACCTGGCCATTCTTTTTTTGGACTACCACAATTGGTGATGAAAATGGTGACTCCGACTCTCTGATTACTCCTGCATCAAGAAGCTCTTGAATGTGTCTACGGACAGCTTCAATATCATGCGAGTGTATTGGCCGAGCACGGTGTTTGAAGGGAGTTTCATCAGAAAGTTTTATGTGGTGCGTCACCTTATCTGTTCGCCCAAAGTCCAGGTCATGCTGTGCAAACACTTCAGGCATGTTGTGGAGCTGCTGAGTGATGCGATCTTTCCACTCAGATGGAATTGGCGACTCACCAAAGTTGAAGTTCAAGTTTGACTTCTGGGATGGTTCTGTCTCTAAGGGGTTGACTACACTGTGCTCTTGTGACAGAACACTCTGGTAAGCACTGATTTCCGCAATCTCACACTTAGCAGGAATGACAATATCATATCAGATTCATTAATGATCACAACTGGTAGCTTAAAGGGCCACCGCTTAAGAAAGTCGAGCAAGCAAGTTTTTACTAGCAAGCCACCAGGCAAAGAAGATTAAGATGGGTGTTCAACAACAACAGATTTCTTGTTCTGGAAGCCACTAGCAGTAGCAACTCCCTCAACTACTACTGTTTTACCAGCTGGAGTGATCTCAGAGTTCTTGCCTTGCATTTTCACCACGCCATGATGACTGTTGCTAGCCTGTTTTCGCAACACAGTCTCACTCCCAGCGCGTCAAAAACCAACGCTTGGTCAGGGCCCTTCGGCATCAGTTTCTGACTCACAAGGTTGCCCTGAGTGTCTTAAGCCTAGTTTAGGCTTCTGCGTCGCGTCAACGCCGTACCTACGCCGTCGACGCAGACCCCTACGCAGACCCTACGCCGTAGCCTGACGCGCACCTCCAAAAAATCCTGACTGCGTCGACGCGTAGTGACGTGAACGTCGAGGACTGTGATTGGTCCGTTCAGAACGTAATTTTCGGTTCAGTCGCAGCCCTATGGTCGCAGCACAACAACACCGCCATTTTCAAAGTTTCTGTGGTGTGAGCTACAAGAAAAACTGGACCAAGGAGGAGGAGGTATGCAAGTACGACCACCTCTACAACTCCTCTTCGCGGCAGCAAGAGCCCCCCGAAACCATACAAAGACACAGCCGCACCCCCCTAGCGGCTTGGCGGTGAATTGCGGAGCAACGCGTTCCCTCGACGCAGAACTACGAATGCTCAGTGACGGCGTAGGGTGTACGCTGTATGTACGGCGTCGCCGCGACGCCGAAGCCTAAACCAAGCTTTAACCTGACGCAGCGGGCTTTCAACTGATTCTAATGTAATTCCATCCAAGTCGATAATTGACGCTCAGACTGAGCTCTCCAGCCTTCCATTCACTTCAACTCATTAACCTGACCGCGTCGCTTCAAGCCGCTGAGAGCATCAGTCCCATTGGATAACTGAGGACCTGACACACGGAAGTATTCTCCTTACTGTCTGTTTTCACATTGACGGCGATTTTCACAATGATATCTGCAACATTTCTCAAGGCAGAAACACCATTGTGTCCTTGTTAATTACACAACATTAGTGGGTTAATTTCCTGGACATCAATTTTCATGTTTTTCCCTTCGATATAGAGACGATGCCAGCCCACTTTGCTTGACAAAATTGTTTTAACTATTTATTCCAAAATGAAACAGAATGTGAATGTGAACTAATTAAAAGTGATTAATAGTTAAACCTCAAAATCTATTACTGTCCCACATCGCTTGAATCCTACAATGTGGACTCCAAAAATCATATGTTGTAAAAATGTTCTTACTGGCACAGTATGGCAGCAGACAATATGCTAGTGTGATTTTTTTTTTTTTTTCTGTCTGTACCGCAGTGTAACTTTGTGTATTGTCATAAATAAAGATTTGTATTCTAGTTAAATCTGAAACGTGCGTGTATGATGTCATTGTACACGATCCTGAAGGCAGTATTTTTCCCTCCTGTCGGTAAGTGTAACGGTGAATTAATCAAATAACAGAGATAGAGAAAATATGAAAATCTAAGCCACAAAAAATGATTCACTCATCCCAAATGTTGTTGTCAGCGCCTTTAGAATGCAGAGTTTTAATTTATAGGACTGGATTATTGATAAGATTTAGGAAAATATAACAAATGTGCAGTAACCTTTGCTGGCTAGCTGCTGTTAGCTAGTACGGAATCAAAAAGGCTGTGTCTTTGAAGTTCAACTTCATTTTGTTGTAATTTTATTTGAAGGGTTGTGCATAAAATTGACTTGACAGTTGCCATGAAGATGAAAGAGTCTTCATGAATGTTGTCAATCATGTCATGATGTCATTTTTAATGTAGTTAGTGATTGACAAAATGACACTTAATGACCATATTGAAGATTTCTTCATGACAACAGTCGTGTCATGAATAATTCAGTTTCAGGCATATCCCTTCAAATAAATTTTACATTTATTTGTCATTTATAAGAATACAACCATAGGAAAATGTATAATCTCCAGAAGTGATGTGTGTTACATTAGCTCACAACAATTGGTTAGCAGCTAAGTAGTGATGTTATAAATTAACAAAAAAAAAACACGTGTCAAATGTATGTTTGTTTAGTTTTGCGTTTCTCAGTTCTCCTCTCTTCCCTCAACAGGTCCTGCAAATTTGTCATCCAAAAAGCCAACCCTTTTTGTTTTTCCTTAAAAGAAAACAACCCAAAGGCACTTTTAAGAGCCACGTCTGTCTTGTTAACCTGTCCTTGCTATCTTGTACCAGGTTATGACCGAAGCAGGACAGCCTCATCCAGTGGTTCAGGATGACTGCTTTGACCACGTTAGCTCCACTGTCCGTTGTCAGGCACACCTGTTTGGTCTCGTCCAGTTTCCATTCTTGCAGAAATTGCTTCAGACCACTCGCAATATTTTCACCCGTGTGGTCATCGGGGAAAAAACTCATCTGGAGGCAACAGCTGTTCCAACTCCAATCACTCGAATCTGTTTCGGTTGTAAATGTAAATAGGCAAATCTATAAATTAAAATAGTATACTTAAAGGAGACAAATTGTGCTATATTTTAGGTTAATACTTTTATATTCGGTTACCACTACAATATGTTCCCAGGCTAGAATGCTAGAAAACACAAGATCATTCTCATACTGTCCATTGCTACAGGACTGTCTTTACCCTCTGTCAGAGACCCTCTTTTTGATCCTGTCCCAGGCATTCAGGAAATCTGGTCTACTCTGACTGCAATGTTGTCAGTAATACTCACATTGCAAATAGTATTAAT
Source organism: Chaetodon auriga (assembly GCF_051107435.1). Lineage (NCBI taxonomy): Eukaryota > Metazoa > Chordata > Actinopteri > Chaetodontiformes > Chaetodontidae > Chaetodon > Chaetodon auriga. The sequence goes on from NC_135076.1 coordinate 1,101,085, forward strand.
AAGTCCCATGTGACATATGAAGGAGACCGAAATCTGAATAGCATGTTGAATGTCATTTTTTCTGACTGAGGCAGCCCACAAAAAATGACTGGATTGTCTTTCTTTCACAGTTTGTGGGTTTGTAGGCACTCCAGACATGCAAATGTATGCACACAAGCACTGAAAGAGTTAGTTCTTTATAATATGACCCCCTCAATTCATTTTGTTATGTGTGGTTAAACACTCTGAGCTTAAATTTTATTTTAAGGAATAACTGTACTGACAAATTAAAAAATGCAATAGACAACAAACATACCATTCATTCATTCATTTTCTATACCCGCGCATCCCATTTCGGGGTTGCGGGGGGCTGGAGCCTATCCCAGCTAGCAATGGGCGAGAGGCGGGGTACACCCTGAACCGGTCGCCAGCCGATCGCAGGGACAAACATACCACAAAGAACAATTTATTTCAGAATTTCTCCAACGTATTTGAAAATATATCATCTGACAACACTGAAATTACACACTATACATTGCTGTGATGCTAACCATCTGACATTTGAATGTAAGGAAGACTTAAGAGACGGTGCTTTGACCCTTACACCAAGGACACATAGGCTGCTTGAGCAGTACATGTGGGTGGCCTTGCTGAGCTGCTGCGTCTGTAGGGCTGGGTATCGAACTTCAATACGTTTATGGTACTGACCAAACTGCTTCAATACTATTGAGTATTGAAAAATGTCAGATATATTGATTGATAATTATCAACAAATATGATAATGTGATTTTACCTTACACATATTGAAAAAAAGACAGGGCTGCAGGGAGAGAGGGAGGAGAGAAAAGAAAATAGATAATGTAAAAATCTGGTCCTTCCCCTGTTGTGTGTTCTCGTCATATCTGTGTTATATTCTGCAAATACAGACATTAAAGCTATAGTGAAACACTGGCATGATGTCGATATGATTGTCTATAGGTCATTTCCAGCTCTATTTTTGCAGAGAACTGTGTGCATGTCAGGGTAAAAATAGACAAGAATACAAATCTCCCGATGAAGTGCAACAGCAGTTTGACACGTGCATAACTCGCACTGCTCATGTCGACAGTGTCGCTGCTCTGACCTGTTTGACGCCAAAATGAAAAGCAAGCCATAACACTAAGCACATGCGCTGCTTAGGTATCCTGTGTGTTCCGGGCATTAGGGTACCAGGTGACCTGTTATTATTAACAGCACTTCCATTAATGTGGTATGCTCATATCACTATCTTGGTGTCCACATTGATAACATGACATTGATAACAGTTCCAGGCTACAGCAGAGGTCGTATTCTCTAAAAAGGCTCAGAGTGGATGAGTTGTCAATGCTGCAATGGGCTAGATGTAAGATGTATATTTACATTTGCAGGATGTAGTGACACAGAACCCATGAACAATACACTATGCAAGGATGATCTTACTTTTCAGGAGGTGCTCATAAAGTTTTTTTTCATTTTTTGGATGATGTCCTGGACAACCCCATCAGTTTGGGAGATGTGGTGGAACATGTCCCCGTACATCTTCCCGTTGCGGCCCTGATGCCCAGTAAATAAAAGGGGGCACGTCTAAAGGCATTTAGTTTTAAAACCTGCAAGAATTACGGTGAAGAAAAATATACACAAGTTACACCTTGGCCTAACAAATTAGCATAACAGGAGTTTAGGCATGTACAAGCGAGGCTAATCAGCACCAACTCAAGAGCTTCAACTTGACTGATTTGGCTGTGTTAAATTACTTTTTGCTCAGCTCTTAGCCACTAAGCTTTGTGCATTTCATCACAATATTTAGATATTTCATACATTATGTTATTAGGTGAAAGTGTAACAGGCGTATTGATTATTTATAAAAATCATGGTTTGTTACAGCCATGGTTTCACATATACTGAAGGCAGGATTGATTGACAAATAACATCACCATGTCTGAGTGGCCAAACCCCTTGTTAAACTATAGTGATTAAAACTCACAGATAGCTGGGCCGACTTGATGATCCTTCTGGGGTTTCTGTTTTTTTTTGACAGATGATGCCCACTCACTGTCCTTCAGCTTCGCTTTTTTTTTTTTTTTTTAATTCTTCATTAATTTGAAGAGGGCTCACACACTGCACACAGGTCTTCCTCACAAGGGAATTTGGGGCCTTTAATTGCATATTAAGCTTTAATCAGCTTAATATGCAATGGCAAATATAACGATACCAATAAAGTTTTGAATGAAATGTCTATTTTGTAGCATGGGAACTCATTAACGTTATTAACATGTCAAACTGAAGACTTTTTGAGAGTTATTGCTTTAGTGTGTATCTCAACATTATCAGTCCCTTTTGTTTCTATAGGAGATGCAGCTAACTAGTGCAATTGTACATAAACAGTTCTGGCCCTTCTGGTGAAGCCATTTTTAGCAACTACTACATTGTTAATACTGTACTAACATTAAGCTAGCTAGCCGGCAAAAAGCTTTCAAATGAACACACGCTGCAAAGGACAGAATGTTACAGAGGATGTTCTCCTGATGTTTCTCTCTCTCTCTCTCTTAAACAAAGTGCTCTTTTTGTCGACATTATATTGATCAGGAGAGTTCATGACAACTTACCTGGGTCTGGAGGGTGTCAGTTAAGGATCATCCAGAGTCCCGACATGAATCACGTCTACTGCGACTCCCAAGGTGCAGTGCAATTAAAGCATCCAATCACTGAGCTTGAAAGCTGCTGACCTATCGCTTACTGCGAGCTGAAACTAAAGGTTGATATTTTTTAGACACCGATTTAATTATCAATCACTTTTAATTAGTTCACATTCATAATCTGTTTCATTTTGAAATAAATAGTTAAAACAATTTTGTCAAGCAAAGCGGACTGGCGTCATCTCTATAGCAATGGTAGCTGAGGATTATGGGTAGTGTGTTGCCTACAGCTATCCATCACTGACAAACAACTCTTTCTTTCTCAGAATTGAAGGGGAAAACACGAAAAGTGATGTCCAGGAAATTAACCCACTAATGTTGTGTAATTAACAAGGACACAATGGTGTTACTGCCTTGAGAAATGTTGCAGATATCATTGTGAAAATCATTGTTAACGTGAAAACGGACAGAAAGGAAAATACTTCCGTGTGTCAGGTCCTCAGTTATCCAATGGGACTGATGCTCTCAGCGGCTTGAAGCGACGCGGTCAGGTTAATGAATTGAAGTGAATGGAAGGCTGGAGCGCTTGCTCTGAGCATCAAATATCGAGTCGGATGGAATTACATTAGAATCAGTTGAAAGCCCGCTGCGTTAAGACGCTCAGGGCGACCTTGTGAGTCAGAAACTGACGCCGAAGGGCCCTGGCCAAGCGTCAGTTTTTGACGCGCTGGGAGTGAGACTGTGTTGGTTTTCGCCTGAGCTCAAGTACTTTGACGACTGCTCTGTAGCCATGTGGAAGTGGCTGATGGTTTGTTAACTCAGCTTCAGAGTAGAAGTCATACAGTACATCAAGGGTATTTGTGCCTATTAACATAAGAGACTGTGAGATGGCTCTAACATCAGGTACCACCAAAGCAAGTGTAGACACATCAATCGACACTCCAAGAAACTCCTTTGGGAAAGTGACGCTCATTTCTATGTAGCCTAAGTAAGGCACAGATTGTCCATTTGCCCCTTCAACCTCTAGTAGATCATACAGTGGCTTAATCTCCTGCTCTGACAAGGGCTGTTAATAAAATGACCAGGGAATTGTATTCACTTGCGAGCCTGTGTCCAGTAGACAGTTAAACTGTTCACCTTTAATATTCACTTGAGCTGTGCTCTTTGTGCCAATCAACCCTTTAGGAAGCTTAAAAGGGTGGGTTTTATTTGAATGCTCTAAACTGGCACATACTTGACCTTTGCCACTGCCATTTACATCTGTGGGACATTGTTGACTATCTTCAGCCCCCGTTTGTCCCGCAATAGGGACTGAATCTAGTTTAAAGGTGAGTTAGGATTGTTTTGTCTTTCCCACGCACGCTGTTTTTCCTCCAACTGTTTCCTTTTTTCAGTGACTAGAGCAGGGTTTGGAGCATTGGTGCAAGAAGTGGCTATGTGTCCATCCTCCCCGCAGTTGAAGCAGTATCATGGCCTGGGTTTGTTAGTCTGCTTCTTTTTTATCTGTCTTCGCATGTCTGTATGTGCACCATCTGGTTTCAATACACTGTTCTGAAATTTTCTTGAAGTCCCCTTGTCACTGGGGCTCTTTGTTTTTTTCTGTGCTGTGAAAGAAGTCAATTGACTCTGCAGACTAGCTACCTGCTTCCTAAGATCCTCAATAACACTGGAATTGGATTCTCCTTTGACTCTACACAAACACATGTGCTCTGAAGTTGGACTCGCGGTCTTGTAGAACTGATGTGCTTTTTCATACGACTAGCTTTTGCTGCTTGTCGGTCCTCTTCAGTGCGTAGCATCAGCAAGAGGTTTGAGAATGATGGTGGGTTGCTTTTCTTTTGTTCGAGTTGCAGACTAGAGAATAGAGCATTATCCCAGCACCCTCTACAGAACTGCTTAAGGAGATGTCTACCTGTTTCTGCAGACGCAACTCCTCCCCTTTTTACAGCTAAGTTTAATGCTAGCTGCAGCCAATGAAGGTAAGTAGATGGTTTTTCACCGGGATCTTGGCGGGTGTTCATGAAATGAGCGAAAAGCTCCTCTCTGTCTTCAACAGTGCAAAAAGCTGAGTCTAGCAGCTGAAGGTAGGCTGCAGGAGGCGATTCAGGACTTAACCCCTTGACTATGTCAGCTGCAGGAGAAAGTAAGCTCTCAAGGATCCTTCTGGATATCTGTAGATGAGACATGCTGGGATCATTTAAAAGCAGTTCAATATGTGAGCGCCAAGTGTTGTAATCTGTTTCATTGTTAGGTCTGGGAGTCTTCCCAGAGAAGGAACGGAGTCTTACTGGGGACTGCAAGTGTGGATGTCGCACGGTGGAAGTCTTAAGTTATTTTTTTATGCAACCATTCTGTTTTATTGTGTATGATTTATTTATTTATTTATTTATTTATTTTCTTGCATGCTTTTATTGTGTTGTTTGTAGTGGTGTTTTTATTATGTTTTATTGCATGGTTTTAGTTGAAGTGATTTTGAGTTGTTTTACTTCCGGCCGGGGCACCCTTTGTAATTAGATTGATAACTTGCACCTGTGAAGTGCATTACCTGTCGTATAGACTGGCCAATAGGCTTGAGGAACGGAGCGGTGCGCAACCAATTGGATACGGGGAGGAGGGACGTCATGGGCGCACGCGGAAACAAGAGCAGCGAGAGGAGAGCAGGTGGAGAGAAAGGCGTCAGACGGTGCAGACACGAGCGGTAAATGTGAAGAGAAAGATGAAACCGACACAGGAAGCAGTGGGGAGACCGCCTGAGAGGGCTACGCCTGAGGCGGCCGCGGACCAGAGACCGTGACGGGAGGTGGTGACAGCAGCCGAGCCGACGAAGTCCAGAGTGTTACGATGCGACCTTATGGCAGCGGCAGAGCAAGGAGCTCTGCCTAGCGCGTAAGTACCCTTTGGGACCCAGTAACACTCTGGCACGTGAAAGGAAGGCGTCTCGGCTGTATTGTGTCGTGTAACCCCCCCACTGCCGCTGTGGTTTCTTTGTTCCAGGTATCCTGGCCGATGGTCCGTCCTCCTACGTAGTGAGTCGGAGGAGGAAACCAGAGAGCGCCGTGGCGACGGCGAGGAGCAGGAAGGCCGGGTCATCGGGTTTCGTTTTAAATCAGTTTTAAATCGGGCCTTGCGCTTTTGTTTTAGCTAGACTTTTTAACCGATTTTAACCCATGTATTGAAGACTGTTTGGCTCGTTTTAGAGACTTTTATGGGATACCTCTTTTTAATTTTGCTTTTTAAAAAAAAAAAAAAAAAAGTTATTGGTGTCTGTGCCTGGGACGGGTGAAATAAAATAGGACAATCTTGTTCCAGCCGCAAAGCTGTTGTCGCCTCCTTGGCTAAACATAGTGCGCACCGCTTGATGTAAAGGGACCAATACAAGTTTTACAACAAACCATCATTTTTTTTCTCATCACCTCCATTACATGGACCAATATCTTCCCTCTTTACAATATGCTCAACCACGGACCTCTGGATTTGTGGTGGGTTCACATCACTTACTGAAAGGAATGGAGTTCTCTTTACATTGGTGGGTGGCACTGGGGCAGTGACACTTGAGCCATTGTTGATCTGAGAAAGATCTGAGAATGACTGGGGCTGTACCTTGGGGATATCAAGCTCTGGCATTTCAAGAAAGGTCTCAATGAGTGTTGGGGTGGGGCACCTCATCTACAGGCTCCATGGATTCAATATCATCACTGATCCGAGACATCATCTCTTTCAGCACCTTCTCATAGGTTTTGCCACTTAACTTAGCTAGCCCTTTTAATTCCTCTAGGTATGTCCTAGTAAAACTAGTGCCAATCTTCGTAGTGTAAACACCACCTAGGGTCCTAACACAGTACACAACACTGGGGTCATCTCGCAGTGTGTACTCATATGGCAAAAGCGCCATATATACCGCATGTATACTCAACGATCAGGTTTTGGTAAAATTCAGAGGACGAATCATCAACTGCAATGGTTCACTTCTTGTAGACTGGCTCGCCATCCAGTTAACTGGAATCTCTCTTTTTTTTCCAGCGGGTGCTGTCTCTGGTTTCAGAGTTGTGGAAAATTTCTCTGGCTACCAAAACCTGACCTATAGACAGGTCACACACCCACAGTTACATTTACACACTCATCAATATAGGTTATATTTTACTTCTATTTTAGCTTGAAATATCACCAAGTTTTAATCAAACCTATAATTCAACTCATATTTCAAATTGTTGCACAACAAAACATGTTGTGAAAATCAAAGTCAGTGTAACATTACTTCAAATGCTCCACAAACATTACCTTGATTTAAGATCTTACAATTACATCTATCCAACCCTTATCACATAAGGCAGCTAACTTTGTACACGAGTCACTTCAACATTATGGAAAACATAGACCACACAGATTACAGTAACTGTGCAGCATAAGGTGCTTTAACTACACCAAAATCAACACAAACCATGACTTAACAGCAGTAAAAAAGAACAGTTTACTGAACTAACATGGCTCACAGACAAGAGAATTGTGGTTTGCTAACTGCATTTTCTTCCACATACACAGCTAATGCTATTAGCGTTAGTCTATGGTATTTTACACTGTATAAATTAGCCTAGTGGCTAGCGTTTTTTTCCGCTCCTAATTTTTCGACAGGTAACGATTTTTCTTACTCACTGCTGAGTGGTCTGAATCACCGCACGTCCTGACAGATCAGCGCAGTTAATTCCAGTGTCTGATGCAATAAAACTTTGGAGCAGCATTACTATTATTAAAGCAGCAGCACAACATGAAGAAGATGGCGGTCTCCCGCGCATCAGGCTCTCGACAGACTAGTGAGGGCTGCTGGGAGTCTCCACTGATTGGCGACTCTGCACTAGATCAAGCCACATAATTGGCTCACTTTATTGTCATTCATAGGAATAGTATTAGCCCTTCATATGCCACTTTTGATAACCTGGTTTACATAAAACTTCTATAAAATCAGCTGAAAGTGTTTCAAAGCAATTCAATAAAAAAAAGTCATAATGCTAAAATATAGGAAAGACATGAGAAGCTGTACTTCTAATAAAAGTTTATTGAGAGACTGCCAACACAAGTGGCTACACAGGTTTACTGCATTCCATACATAAGCATCAGTAACACCAGCTCCAGGTAAGAGATACAGTATGGTGCCCAAACATGCTCATATGATACCTGTAAGGGCCATTAGAAGAAAGACTGGAACATTTTTTGATGAGATGTGTGTAAAGCCTCAAAAGATTGGCAGCAAAATGTGGAATAGATATGGGGGATGAATACAGCAGTGAAACCTGTCATTTGGCAAGACATCAAACACAGTGTTAGAGTGATGTCTAATGCTTCGTTTGACATTTTGGACCTAAGACCAAACAGCCCCACCTGACAGAAGACATTGATCTCCTAAATTATTTTGGATAAAGGAATTCCAGTTGGATATGTGTTGGTCCTTGTGGTTTGTTGATTTTGTACTAACTGACAAACAAGTTTTATTTATTTATTTATTTACTTATTTATTTATTGTGTTGTTGAAATCAGATCCCTGTTTTGTTCCATTAAAATAATTAATTAGCAAACTTCAAGAATAGCACAGGCCACTCCCATGTCAGAGAGGTTTAAAAAAAAAATAACAAAACAACAACTACAAATCTGGTTGTTCTTGTCCACATTCCATTTGTCCAGTGTAATGCAAGTTGATTCTGTTATGCCACAAACAATACAGAGACTGTGAAGACAGATGAAGTTGATGACAGGGACATTTCTACTGCCTCTCTTCATGTCCTCTTCACCGCTTCTTTTGGCCCAGTGACATGCTGAAAAACAGCATTAATTAACCAACACTGTACTGCACAAGGTAGGAGATAATATAGTTTCTTCTTGTTACTGGAACAGAGAGATTTTTTTGTGTGTTTTTGTTTGTTGAGGTCAGCAATTTTACTTAAAAAATTCAGAGTACATGGACCTGGTGCATTTTAAATCTTAGCCAAAGTTATTTAACTAATTGTAAGAAACTTGTACATTAATGTAGGTAATGTTAGCTAACAGTAATACTGCATGTATCATTAAGAGACTGGAGGCCAATTCTAAAAGCATCTAGTCTGCAGTCCTTTAGTTCCAACTCTCCATTCTACCAAAAGGTTAGGTCCTTAAAAAATTACACAGACTGGGCTTCATGCATAAGCAGATTTGTTCTTAAGTGACTGTTAGACAGATTTATGAGAATTTGTAGTATATTCATCAATTTTCTTATGCTTAGAATTTTATCTTAGGAATAAATGAATCATCAGTTGCTTTGTTATATTCTACCATTAAGAACAGCTACATGTTCCAAGCACTATTGCCTTGTTGAATCACAACCTTGACCTATTCTCGACCACAACATACACTCCACTTGTCCATAGGGGCTCATGTTGCTTGTGATAAGATGAAGGAATGTCTTGAATGTACCAACTGTATAACAATAATATATAGTATTCAGCCCAGGTCTCTGAGATGTTTCTATAACATGATTTGAGTTAGTGTGTGGTAAACTCAACTGACAGGACATTATTTGGAAAGGTGCACATCTGTCTACATACAATCTCTCAGCTCACAATGTATATCAGAGCAAAAACCAAGCCGTGTGGATGAAGGAACTGCCTGTTCTCTGCATATCCTCTTAAACGCATTAAGGCTGGATGGGGCCTATCAGTGGACAGCCATTTTCATGTCTCTCCAGAGATATTTGATTGGGTTCAAGTTCAGGATCTGGCTGACCTACTCAAGCACATTCACATAGTTGTGTCTTAGCCACTCCTGCATTGTCTTTGCTGTGTGCTTAGGGTCCTTGTCCTGCTGGGCTCAGTCTGAGGTCCTAAGCACTGTGGATCAGATTTTCATATCTGTCTTTTGCTCAATACATCTTTCCCTCAACCCTGACCAGTCCCTCAGCCCAAAAGCACAATGCTGCCACCACTATGTTTTGCCATTAGGGTGGTATTGAGTAGTGCCTGGTTTCCTCCAGGCATGGATCAATGGTTCCCACACATGGACTTTACTGGGGCCATATATTAACTGTCAAAGTATATTCTACGACCCATTTTTTACTTTTGTTTTTAACTGTCTGAATGATGCTATCTGTGATCAAACTAGACAATCTCTCCTTGCTCTATGTCTCCTGTACCTGTTCTGCAGTCCCTTCTGTAAATGCACTGACTGTGGTGTGTCCTCTTCTGTTAAATGTAGGCCTACTTATGCTGTTGTTTGGTAAAAGCTTATAATTGCAAATGCCATAATTATGCTGACCTCTGCAGATCTTCTGGGGCATCACATTAAAACTGCATGTTGGTTGGGCAGGCCTCCACTCATTGTATATTAATAGTATCCATTAGGATAAAAGATTAATTTGTGTCTTATGGATTCCCACCTTACAAGAGAAGTGATATTTTTTATTACACACTCAATCTTTGAGTACACCAGCATCTTTGCCTTTTAACACATGGGGCGGCTGTGGCTCAGGAGGTAGAGTGGTCGTCTACCTATCAGAAGGTCGGTCAGTACAGCTTTGCAAACACTTCCTACAGCAGACAACTTTTGGATTTAAGATTTCAATGCATAAGCAGTGTATTCAACAAACTTCAGCTCCCCCAAGAGATCACCAAGACAACAAGGCCAAGCGACGGAGCTATGCCGACCAGCAGCATCGAGATAGCAAACAAAGGAGAGGGAAGCGTGGAGGTCTATATACTAAGCTACGGCTAACCCCGCACCAGCTATCATAACCCAGTATCTTCGTGGCCAATGTTCAGTCCTTGGCAAACAAATGGACAAGCTATGCCTTCAGATCACCTCATAGAGAATGCTTATGGACTGCAATGTCATGATTTTCACTGAAACGTGACTTAACACCAGCATCCCGGACAATGTGGTAGAGCTGCAGGGATGCTGCTTCTTCAGAGCGGACAGATGGCAGAGCACTCCAGTAAGACCAGGGGTGGAGGACTGTGTATCTACGTTAACAAAACTTGGTGTACAGACTCTGTTATCACCAGGAACCACTGTTCTGCTAATCTGGAATATCTGATGATCAAGTGCAGGCCTTTTTATCTGCCTAGAGAGTTCACATCTACTGTAATAACTGCAGCTTATATCCTCCCGAATGCTAATGCTAAACTAGCAATGAAAGAACTATATGCTGCTGTCCACAAACAACAAACTACACACCCTGATGGAGCCTTTATTGTTGCTGGAGACTCCAACCACTCCAACCTGAGGACTGTTCTCCCCAAATTTCACCAGAATGTCTCCTGCCCCACTAGAGTAGACAAAACCCTGGACCATGTTTATACAGTATTCCTTAGGCTTACAAAGCCACTCCCCTCCCCCACCTGGGACAGTCTGATCACCTCTCACTGTTCCTACTCCCCAAGTACATACCACTCATCAGATGTGTGAACCTATGGCCAGAGGGAGTGGACCCCACACTCCAGCACCAGTTCCAACACACAGACTGGAGTATGTTCACCACCCAGACCACGCTGGACTCAGGATCCATAGACATTGACCCATACGCCTCCTTTGTTCTGGATTACATCAACACATGTTGACAATGTCACCACCCACAAACAGATGAGAACTTTCCCCAACCAGAAGCCTTGGATGAACAGAAAGGTCCGCTCCTACTGAAGGAACATGACGCTGCCTTCAGATCTGGTGACACAATAGCCTACAGCTCATCCAGAGCTAACCTGAAGAGGGGCATCAGGAAAGCTAAACACGCTCACAAACAACAGATTGAGGAGCACTTCCACAACAACGCTGACCCCCGCCGCATGTGGCAGGGCATCCAGGCCATTACAGACTATCAGCCAAAAAAGACAGCCCTACCAACCAGCAATGCCTCCCTCCCTGATGAGCTCAACCACTCCTACGCTCATTTCAACCGGGACAACAAATAACCAGCCATCAAAACTGCTCCCCATCCAGATGAACAGCGCCTCACACTCTCCACCTATGACGTGTGTTCTGCACTCAATATTCTGTCTCAAAAAAACAAAACAAAACAAAACATATGAGCTCTACTTTTCCATGTTTTTGTGTCCAAGTGACTAATGGAGACAACAATTTTTGAAGTTTTTCCAGTATTTTTAGCATGCCAGCAGTCAAGAAATGGACTGCAATGTATCCCTACACAAGATAGCCCCTCCTGCGTGTGATGATGATACTGACTTTCTCACTCTGTCTCGACACTGTTATGAGTTGGTTTTCTATGTATTTTATTTTTTATGCTTGTGCTTACGTTTCCTTGTTTTTCTCTTCCTGTGTCTGCAGTGGAGGTGTGGCCTGGCGGTGCTGCAGGCAAACAGCGCACCTGAGGCTCGTCTCCCTAATTTCACCTGTTCTTAAGCAGCGTGGTGACTTCGCCTCGCTGCCAGATTGTCATGGTCCTTGCCTGACTTTCCAGCCTTCTCTCTAGTCTATTGATTTCTTGTTGTGCTCTTGTCGCCTTGTGCAGGTTTCCCTTGTTAGTGGTTATCTCAGTGATTATTGATTTGGTTTGTTAGTGTATTGTTCCCTTGCGGTTCCTACCTTAGTAAGTTGTTCCTGGTGTTATCTGTTTTCCTACCCGCTCACCACGGTATAGTTGATTGTTTAGTTTAGGGCTGATTTTGTGTTTGCTAGTTTCAGGATTGTTTGGTTGTGTTTGTTATCTTTATTTTTGTGATTATAATAATCCGTTCGTTGTAGATGCCAGATGTAACAGGATGCACACCTTCCAAAAAGTTCAACTTTTGTCTCATCAGTCCACAGAATATTTTTCCAAAAATCTTGGGGATCATCAAGATGTTTCTTGGCAAATGTGAGACGAGCCTTTGTGTTCTTTTTGGTCAGTAGTGGTTTTCGCCTCGGAACTCTCGCATGGATGCCATTTTTGCCCAGTCTCTTTCTTATTGTTGAATCATGAGCACTGACTTTAACAGAGGCAAGTGAGGCCTGCAGTTCTTTAGAGGTTGTTCTGGGTTCTTTTGTGACCTCCTGGATGAGTTGTTGTTGCGCTCTTGGAGTAGTTTTGGTAGGCCGACCACTCCTGGGAAGGTTCACTACTGTTTCCAGTTTTCTCCATTTGTGGATAAGGGCTCTGACCGTGGTTCGCTGGAGTCCTAAAGCCTTAGAAATGGCTTTGTAACCCTTTCCAGACTGATAGATTTCAATTACTTTGTTTCTCATTTGTTTTTGAATTTCTTTAGATCGCGGCATGATGTGTTTCTGTTTGAGATCTTGCATCCTTCTTCACTTTCTCAGACAGGTTCTATTTAAGTGATTCCTTAATTGAATAGGTCTGGCAATAATCAGGCCTGGGTGTGGTCTTTCCAAAAAATGTGGTTAATCACAGTTGACTCATGATTTAACAATGGGGGCAATTACTTTTTCATATAGGGTCATACAGGTTTGGATGGCTTTTTTCCCTTAATAAATAAAATCATTATTGAAAAACTGCATTTTGTATTTACTCAGGTTATGTTTGTCTAATATTAAAATTTGTGTGATGATCTGACACATTTAAGTGTCAGGAAGGGGGCAAATACTTTTTCACAGCACTGTATGTATTTTTTTAGAATTCAAATATAAATGTGAATGTAAAATATTCGTTTACAGCCCTATATTACTGCCGATTATTTTCCAACCATTAGATTGAATATGTTAATACTGCAATAACAATGCATGCTTTCAAATCAGTCAGTGTCTAGATCATCATTATCACACGCAGATGTGATGTACTGTATTATCCAACTCTATCAAGTCCTTATGACATGATTTGTGATGAGTTAACTGTACTGTAAACTATATGTGACATACAGTTATGGGCCTAAAACACGTTATAGGTGTGCAAACCTACTTATTAAAAAATGCCTGGTCTTGTAGATTCAGGACCAAACTGTCAGCATTAAGGTACACCTTGTTCTGAGATGATGCAACCTGGAAGAAGACACAACAGCCATCATCATCATCGACATCAATCACCATCACCACCACCACCGCTAATGCTGCTGGGACAAATATTTTTTAGCTGCTCATTCTGGTATCCTGCAAAGGTCACACAGAAATTAAATCTTGCATGTTTTTTTCTAAAATCAGTCAAAGTGGAACAGAGAGATAAACAATAGTACTGACCGTCTTTGCAATGTTCTGTGCTGCTCTGATCCGCCTCAGCTTCAGGTAACCTGGGTTCTTAGTCACTGCTAAGCCCAGCTGACACACAAACAAACAAACAAACAAACAAACACACACACACACACACACACACACACACACACACACACACACACACACACACACACAGAGCTTTTCTTTGGTCAATATATTGCCATTCACACGACATGGCCAAAAATGCAATGCAAGGTAGACAGTGACACCAATTACTTAAAGTCCTAACAGTGTTGTTTCACTATCGCACTAGAGTTTACGTCAAAATGCCAAAACTGGCAGGGTGTTTATTACATATTAGTTATTGTCTCAGTAGTATACAGCTCCTGAGGTTGAGCACAGCTCTTTCAAGAGTAATAGTGAGAACCAGGTTATTAATTTCAGTTAATTACCATTTTGGCAGCTTCAGCCTCTCCTTCAGCCTGGATGATCTTCTGTCTCTGATCCTGTTTGGCTTTCTCCACATAGAACTGGGCTCTCTGTGCCTCTTGATGGGCTAAAACACACACGCACAAATGCATCATTACTGCTTATGCTATTCTTAGCACAAATTTAATGAATTCCTAGATTTCTTCTTTCAAGTAAAACATTAAAAAATATACAATTTCTGAGTCAAGAAATATTTCTACAACCATATAAACTGTTTATTGAATATTTTGCATATTTGCTTGATGTTACACCAAATGCAAAAGTTCTGGTCAGAAGAGCCAAACAATCAGCAGCTGACACATTGTACTGTGTACTGTGTATCACACACTGGGCAGACTACTCTTTGCTTACTTTGCACTTGCTTTTCAGACTTTACATGAGAATCAAAAGTTCCATTTAAAGACTGCAAATGTTCACAATGTGCCTCATGATAATCACTGCATAGTTTAGCAGCCATTTTATTCCATAGTACCTTTCATCATGATGTATTTGTCAAGCAATGAGGTCAAAGGAACTGTATTTGTAGGCTCAATTAGACTGGAGCAGCATTTTTTTTCAATAATGAAGTCCCTGCCTATGTTGATTTGGCCATTAAACAATAACCCTTTAAATTTGAGTTTGCTGTGTTAATCAACAGATTTGCTGTTGATTAAAGCAGTTAACATTGTTGAAATGTTTAAATTGAAGCTAAACAGAAAATAGCAAAGAGGAAAGATTAATGGGACTGTTGAGCAACATAACAAACATACTGTTAATCTGCAGGAGCCACTCTGCTGCCTGATTGTGGTATACTGAGCCTTACCAACTTGCTTGGCTTCCACAGCAGCCGTGTACTGGCTGCTAAAACTTAGTTCTGTGATGGACACATCATCAAGAATGATGTTGAAGTCTTTGGCTCTCTCAAACAACTCCCTGCGCACCAGCAGGGACACCTAGACAACAATACAGACCAACAATATTCAACACTGGACAGACAATATCACACAGGTATGGACTAGACTCACTGGGATGTCTTGAGGCAGTGATTTGTAGCTTGATAATGTTTGATTGCATTATATTCTGAGGTTTTTAGACACCTCACACGGTCTTAGACGAATGAACATTATGAGTATATTTGTAATTATTTGAGGTAGTGCTGAAACAGTTGAGTATTACATTAGGTGATGAAGATAAATATATGTAAACAGATAAACTGGGATAGAATCAAATATCAAAGTGTACAGAGGTGTTAGACTGCAGTGACAACAGTACCTGTGCTCTCTGTGTGATGAGCTGCGAGGCATTAAATTTTGCCACAACAGATTTGAGGACTTCATTGACAATGGAGGGCAGGACTCTCTCATCATAGTCCTTCCCCAGCTGTTGGTACATGACTGGCAGGTTGGATGCTAAGGGCCTGGACAACACCCGCACTGCAATGTTCACCATCTGCAGATCTATACCACACACCAGTAATGTTTAGTTTCAAAACAAAAAATCCTAAAAATAGAAGAAAATATTTTGCAAACAATCATATGATCCACTTCCTCAATACATATGCCAGGGCTATTCAATTACAAATTCAGATGGGCCAGATTCTAAAATCGAGACCTTAAGCTGGGCCAGACATTTTAAGGTCAGTAAGGAAGAGGTAATGACAAATTTAAAACCAACACAAATTAACATAATGAAATAACAAGTGATGTTTATTAGTCATTTTTTGTAAAATGCAGCCACTTCAAAAAGTGCATAAAAACACAGTTCAAAACTTTTAATTGAACAGAGGTAGTATATTCTCACTCATGAAATAACCCCGTCATTAAAAAAGTGCATGTCAATTGTGATGAAATTGTTTTCCCCTTTGAAATAAAATAAACATATCTGACATAAGAACATCAAAAAGCGCAAGAAAACCTTCTCTAAATAAACAGAACCTGAGGTAGCAGCAATGCTATTTTTCACTTAAATAACTAAAAAGAATATTTTGGTCACAAAATATTGTTCCTTTTGAAATGAAATCAAAGTAACATTTGTCTCGCCAGTTGTGTGCCTGTCTAACGGCAGTAAGCAGAGCAATTCCTCTTGTAAGATTTTACAGTTAAAAAAAAATGAACATATATTGCGCTGTATCACCTCTTTTTGTGGACTCATCTACTGCTATAGACATGGTGTCAGCTTTCTTCAGACCTTCCAACAGCGTTTCAAACACATCTGTAGCAAGAATTTCAACCCTGCGAATGTTTGAAGTGTCTGACAGGGGCACATTTTAATGGCAGATGTTACACTCATTTTAACTGTGTTGTCACTTATCACTTCATCCGTGACTGCAAGCATGCAATCTTTAATGGTATCAGAGTCTGTGAATGGCCTTTTCTTCTTTGCTAAAATCCACAAAACACGGAGGGAAGCTGCTGTGGCTCTCTCTTGAGCTGTAACTGTCTGCACCAGAGTTGTACTACTCCTGTTGTACGAAGCAATTAAACACTGCACCTTTGAAGTCCTCTGTTGGGATCCTTCGGGAAAGTTTACTCGGAAAGTCAGGTGTTTTTCCAGGTGGTGTCTCCGGACATTATACTCCTTAAGTACCGCAACACAGTCATTGCAAAGTAAACACATAGGTTTAGTGTTTGGAGTTGGCAGTAAAATAAAACACTATTTGTCCGTCGATGCAGGGTTAAAATGACGGTTTTCATTGTCAATATTTCGTTTAAGGGTTGAGAGAGACATACTTTCATCTGCTGGAGTTGGGATTCTATCCATAGACATAATATACGTAGACGCCTCATTACATGCTGGAGCGTAATCCAGCGTCTCCACCATATTGGTTGAGTCTCCTCACTCTAGGCTAGCACCAGAGCCAACCGAAGTCAACGTGAAGAGAGCAACTATGCCCTATTTTGTGCAGCCTACGGTTGCAATAACCGGCACAATATTGAAAGCAGATCATGTGGGATTACCTTTCACAATTAAGATTGAACAATAATTTTGGTTATTTGACCATTATAATATTATATCATCGTAACTAACGTTATTTGGCTATCAATGAAATGCTAACAGCAGGAACAGGTGCTCTTTCTCATTATCTCGAGCTGTTTTTTTTTTATTCACATTTTGAAGGTTTCCCAGTGACACAGACTTGCGGAGGCAATGGGAAGTTGCAATGAGAAGGGAGGGTTTTGTTGCTACTGAGTCATCCAAGCTCTGTAGTGAGCACTTCAAGCCAGATGACTTTGACAGGACGGGCCAGATTGTCAGGCTTAGAGATGGTGTCACCCCATCTGTCTTCAACTTCCCGTCTCATCTCCAAAGAGTAGGTGTATTTTTACTCTACATGCCTCTGCGTGCTTTACCGTTAGTTCTTTCTGTGTGTTTGGGAATAAGCGATGTATTGTGTATTACAATACACTGTGGGATACTGAAACCTTTTCAAGTTGTTTTTAATGAAGTTGTTTTTAAGTATTATGTTTCTTATATTTTAGCCTGTAGTAACAAGGAACACAAGAACTTCAAGGAAAGCTGAAGAGACCCTACCAGTGGACCTTTCTCAGCATTTCCCTGAAAGTGAACCTCGGCCCAATGAGTATTTGTATTTGATATGTCCCATACAGCTGTGAGCATCATGGCTCTGGCCATATTAAAATCTCTCCCTTGCTTTCTGCAACTTGTAATGGAAATCCTTATTATTCATCTTCTCTGTACTTAATCATAAGTATTCACTGTCACACTCGAGACAACAAGAAGGGAGTCCGTCTGCAGGCGTCAGAATAAGGCAGGTTTTACGTCTGTACAGCTGGAGTCTGGGACTCCAAAACCCTGAACCTCCCTATCAAAGATGGTAGAGAAGCGGGGGACCTGGCACGTGAGGACCGACGCCCACTCACTGGCGTGATCCAGAGAACCTTTTCTGGCACACAAACTTGTCTTTCTGGTGAGTAAATCTGGAAAAGGTAAACGATCCTCACCACCTGGGGTGTGTTGTAATAGACGTATTAACAGGGCAGGTTTTGGAAACCGCTGCAGGATCAAGGAAGCTTCGGGTCAGGGACCCAGGGGGGCAGGTTTTGGAAACCGTTGTAGAGTCTGGGACTCATAGGTACAGCCCCTGTGCACATTAAAAAAGCTTTGAATGTTACCATCAACGATCGTTTAGGTTTAGGTTTTCTGTTCTAAGAACGCAGGGGGTTAGAATAATTTTACATTACACTCTCACTATAAAAAAAAAGTGGGGAGTTTAATAAAAACAACGAAATTAAGGTTAAAAAAAAAAAACTCTAGAGAAAACCAATAGTAAATATCTACACTGATTAGTTGAAGTGGTAATAAATAAAAATAAAAATCCAAGGTCCTTACAAATCCACCTAAAGAGAAGAAGAAACTAAAAATCTAAAAAAAAAAATTTTCTCTCTCTCTTCTTTTTCTCCTTTTCCTTTTCAACAATGGGTTCCAACAGCAGTAAAGAAAAAGCATCTGAAAATGTACCTCTGATGTGTTCTCCCAATATTCAATTTATGATCACAAAATATGGTGAACAAAGTACTGACCAAATTAAAATCTGGGTTCAGGAGTGTGGGTTCCCATGCACTGGCAGTTTTAGCCTAAACCAATTAGAACACTTTTGAGTCCAACTAACAGCAAAGGAAAAAATCAGTCAGACAAAGCAAAAGAAAAAAGGAAAACTGTTTCAAGCAAACTGGGAAGCTTTTGATTGTTGGCTCACTGAAGCCAACATCAGGGACAGAAAACAAAAGGCATGGAAAGCTACACTAACCTCTGCATCACAGTGCCTCAAACTAGATCCTGATCTGGACTCGGCTCCGCCCAGACGACAGCCTGCACCAGCTGTGGACCGAGGAGGAGCAGCCAGCCTCCCCCACAGGATGTGCACACAACACGACAAGGCACCATTTTCAAGCGAACAGACTCCATTCCTCACTCAGACTCTGTTAATTGCACCGATGGTTGAAGTAGCTGGAGGAGACGGAAACTCTCAGCTAATCATCAGACCATGGACGTACAACGACATGAAAGAAGCTGCCAAACACCTCCCCTCTGTTCAAAATGGGGGAGAAGAGTTTGCTACACAACTGGACATCTTCTGTCAACAATTCAGACCCTCGACCAATGAACTGAAGCGACTGCTCCTATAGATATATACTTTCCTATAGAAGAGCAAAGACTGACTCACCCAACATGGGCAAATGAAGTGAACATTCAATATAGACAATCAGTGACTGAGCTCTGTGATAGAATCAGAAAAGTTTTCCCTGTAAGACTGGATATGGGGAAGATATCAGCTTGCAGACAGGAGGAGAATGAGACTGTGTCTGATTATCTCACTCGACTCACAGAGATCCACGACACACACAGTGGCCTCCAAAGACCAGCTGCCATGGGGGGGATGAACCCAGTTACCCCATGGGAGGCTCACCTGTGAGACCGCTTCATTAATGGCATGAAATCAGAAATCAGTGAGATGGTTAAACACAACTGTCTGACATGGGACTATGGAAATCTTGTGTAGCAGAACTGGTCTGTAGCTGACCCTCTTCTCCCCTCTTTGCATTGCTCAGGAGAAGTGTAGTGATAAAACAATTGACCATCTGGAAGGTTCACAGGAAGGTGTGAACCCAGGCAGAGACAGGATGTCTGGTTTAGAGACATCTTCTCACACCCTTTCAGGGCAACAAGAGTCACTGATAACACTTTTACCTCTAATTTACATCTGGTCAAGATGTTCTCATGGAGGTGCTAACTCTTTCTTGATAGCCCATGGGAGTTAAGGACAATAAAACTGCCTGGATGGACGAATGCCATGTCCCAAAGGAATCTTCAAATCAGATAATGCTGATGGGTTGTAAATTAGACATTCCTGAAGCAAACTGTTCTGTATGTCTGTGTGCCTTTTTGCTTAACCTACCAAATTAACCAAATCTCTATGTTTGATTTAACTGTAGATGTTACATTGCTAAGCTCGTGATCAGTACAATAACAACGCTTTCCTGGTGTTTCTAACTTACAGGATGATGAAACTGTGAATTTAACTATTTCAAAGGTTTTCTCTGAGTTTCTACCATGTAACCATACTGCCATCTAGAGGTTCATAGCGGTTAGGTTGAATGTTCTTAGCGGAAGACATTTATTAATAAGTAACCATAATAGCAATAATCATTTCGGCAAATATAGTCTGCCCTTCTTTATTCTTTCATCATATTAAAGTTGTTATACCCTTAGTCATCATGTTTATTAGGATTAGTATTAGAAAATGTTACCGTATTCATTGTTTAATGTTGTCTTTATTCATAAGAATTGTCTAACGCATGTAGTGAACACGCATGTTGTTGTTGTAGTGCCATTGAAAATTGATCATTTAAAATATATTCGATTGACCATAGTGAGAAGCAGGTGAGCCCTCGTATGAATCATTAATTAATTCTCGCTCTGTGAAACGAAATCACGTTGCACGTCTGCGAACCATCCCACATGCGTGAAGGCCTATTGATTAGACACGCCCTGGAGCGATGATAAAGTTAGCCGTGCGCAACGGACGCCAGTTTAGTTTAGTTTTGTCTTTCTTCCAGTCTAGTTTTGTTTTTCTTTCGTCTCGTTTTGTCTTAGTTTGTGTTAAGTTCTGTTCTTTAGTTTTCAAGTATTTTTCCGCTCCGTCATTTTCTCAGTCTTTTTGTTGCTGCTCACAACTACACAGAGTGGCCTGATTTAATTCTGCAGAAAACGCACTTTTCTTATCTTCTTGAAACTTTCATTTTTGCTCGCCACGCCAAGCCGCCCATTTCCTATTTTTATTGTTAAAGTCTAGTCACGTAATAATAATTTTGAAGACATTTTCGACCGGCCATCGAAGAGTTTCTCAATCTTATTATTAGTAATCAAAAGCCTTGCCAAACGGCCAACAACTAACTGACCGCACCGAAGACCTGTAGCCTGCTGCTGACCTGCTGGTCCGGGTTAAAGAAACATCAGAAGCCGTCCCTCGTCTGTAACCGACACCGAAGACCCTCAGCTCCCGAGACATCCCTGTCCAGCACCAGCTCTCATCAGTGGTTCGCTTGATTCGTCGGGCAGACTGCTGTGCAGACCAGAGTGACGGACTATGACGCGGAGCCTCTTCGTGTTAGTTCGGGGCAGACATCTAGGAACGTCGCCGACAAAGTAGGCATATTTAAGCGGTTTTGAATAATAATAATAATAATTCTCTAAACTGTTCATTCAACAAATTAACTTCATATTCGTGTCCCCATTTTCCTTTAAAAACCTACTTCTCACTATCGCCAAACTCATTTTACCATTCTCTTGCCATAAGTTCCTCTGTGCAGTGTCTGTGTTAATCTACCTCATCCATATAATCAGGGTTCTAAATTAACTTTTTTGATCACAAGCCAATGTGGCTGGTGACCTTCTAAAGTTACCAGCCAATCAGAATTTCCACTAGCCAAATTTTTTCCCGGTGAAAATAAGAGAGATTATGAGTGCCACTGAATGCATTTGATCATTTTATTTACATTGTTGGCATGAAAAATGCACAGAAAGTACAACACATGAAACAAAATATACACAGAAAGTGCAAACATTTAATTTATACAAACAAAAAATGCTGTCAGATTTATTATTTTCTAAAAGACATTTTTCCAGTAAGTATTTAGTATCATTACATTCCTAATAAAATGTATTTTTCCTTTCAACTTAAAGTGTTTCTGCTTTCCTTCTTTAATAAGAAATATATATAAGTAACAGCCATGACTTAAACACTTGCAAAAAATTGCATTGGTAATAAATTGAATTATGTATGTACAACTAGAAAACAGGTAGTGCGCGTGCAGGTAGTGCGCGTGCCTCACAGCAAGAAGGTTGCTGGTTCGAACCCGGGGTCGGGCAGGGCCTTTCTGTGTGAAGTTTGCATGTTCTTCCCGTGCATGCGTGGGTTCTCTCCGGGCACTCCGGCTTCCTCCCACAGACCAAAAACATGCTCGTTAGGTTAATTGGTCTCTAAAATTGTCCTTAGGTGTGAGTGTGAGTGTGTGAGTTGTCTGTCTGTGTGTGTGTATGTAGCCCTGCGATCGGCTGGCGACCGGTTCAGGGTGTACCCCGCCTCTCGCCCATTGCTAGCTGGGATAGGCTCCAGCCCCCCGCAACCCCGAAATGGGATGCGCGGGTAAAGAAGATGAATGAATGAACTAGAAAACACAAATAGTGCAGCAGTCAGTATTGCAGACTCCTTAGGTGTCACAGTCTCGGCCTCTCACTCCCTCTGCTCCACTCTACCTGCCAGCCACGCCCACCTCATCAGCTCTACTCTGCTCACCTGCCGACACAGCTGCAGCTCATCACAATCAGCCCTGCATTTAAGCCTCTCCAGCACTCTCACCCATTGCCAGATCGTTCCTCTGCAGTATGCGAGACTTTCCAGCGCTTTCCAGATTGATCACCCGTTGCCGACCTTGTCTGTCCCCGACCTGCTCTCCTCGTCTGCCTCCCGGTAAACTCACCTGCCTTCCGTCCCTGACCTCGTGTCTCTGCCTCAGCGTTTCTGGTGTCTGACTGCTCTGCTGGTAACGGTTCATCCGCCTGGCTTCGGCTTTCCTCTTGCCTGCTCCCCCTCGGTACTTCTGCTTCCGTGGACTGCTCATCTGGCTTCGACCCCCCGCCTGCCTCCGACCACCCCTCTGCTCTCTCCTCGCCGGCACCGCTGTACGATCAGCTGTTTCTTCAGGCTGCGGAGCTCCCTCCTCGTCATCAGCGGCTGAAGAAGGTTACTCCGCTGCACGCCGGCTCGATCAGCTGTTTCTCCAGGCTGCGGAGCTTCCTCCTCATCATCAGCGGCTGAAGAAAGATACTCCGCTGCGTGCCGGCTCGATCAGCTGTTTCTTCGGTGGCGGAGCTTCCTCCTCGTCATCAGCGGCTTTGGTAAGCCACTTCTCGTTCCCTCGCTTGAGCCCCAGAGACATTTTGAGAACGCTCAGCCCGGAGAACGAACTTACTCTGATCCATACCTTGTTTCTGGTGGTATTAAATAAAAGTCATTACCAACTGATCCTGCTCTCCGTTGTACTGCATTTGGGTCCAAAACACACCCGTTTCATTAGGCTTTCCTGATGACTTCGGGCACTCTCATGGTCCTTTACTGTCTCGACTTTAAAATTATTAGTCCCCACCACAAAATTATTCGTCTTGTTTTTTTCTTTCGTGTACATGCGGCAATCCTTACAAAACATGACAGCATTTTCGTGATCAAACACAAGCCATTCACGACCTGTCAGCCATTTAGCATTAAACTTTCTTTTCTTCGTTTCGCACGCTTTGTCGACATTCTCATCCCCTGCCTCCTTCCTCTTCTCGCCCCCAGACGTCTGTCCCAACCACCGCAGCATTTAGTTTAACTTTACTTTTTCTCCTTTTTTACAGTTTATACGCCGCCGTTCATTCTTCTTCTTCTTCTTTGTGTTTGCGTTTCCATGGTTTCTCGCGCCGGTTGCACTACAGACTGTAGTGTGCCTGCGCACAGCCAATGGGCGTCTTGTACGTCATCACGTAGCATTTCGACAGTGTTCATGGGAAATGTAGGACGGACTGTCCGGGGGACAAATGACGAAGAACTGTAGAGTGGCTCTGACTGACATGATTGCCTAATGCATTACCGGCCAAATTGGCTAGTAAGTTTTTATTTACACCCGCCAATATGAATTTTAACCCGCATTTGGCGGGTTGGCGGGTGTTAATTTAGAACCCTGCATATAATCTATCGTATTATTCATGATTCATATTCATTTCATTATTGTGTTTAATAAATAATCTTTTGTATACAAGTCGTTGTCAGACGGTGTCCTTTTGAGCTGGATATAAGCAATCCCTGTACTGAGAGTTTACGCCTTAGATTATCAGACTGATCTACTGTTGGTTCATTCGTTCACTACATCAGCATTATAAGATATGATATACAAAATCCTTCTTAGCTGAGGAAGGTTGGTGCCTGGCAAATATTAACGAATGTAACATTAATTTAGAGGTAAATCCCCTACACTTGAGACAGTTGAAAGACATGCCATACATGCAGAAAGATTCCTGAAAGAAAAAAAAACAAAAAGAAGTTCACAGCTGGCAGACAGATTGCAAATGGTACAGCTCACAGCGTTGGAATACCAAGCCAGAGAGAGGGGTCGCGGACGCGGCCGAGGCTGAAGACATCACAACAAAGGGAGAGGGGCAGGCCATGGGGCATCTGATGCTTGTTTTACGTGTGGAATGATGGGACACTGGACTAGAGAGTGTCTGGAAAACAAGGGAGCTGAGACCAAGGCAGAGGCCGATTGACTAGGGGCGGAGCAGAGGACAGTGATGGACTCATCTGGTTATGACACAAGGGCTGAGACAGCAGACCACTTCACACAGCAGATAAGTAAAAATGCATCCACTGACATGTAAAACACGGCAGAAATAGACACACACAGCAAGCAACACCTCATTTCACAAGCCATTCAACATCTGAAGTCCACACAAAAAACTGGTGAAGAAAGAATTTCTGAAATCTACACAAAATTCTCACACGAGGCAGGCAAGAAAATGCCAAAATACACACTCACAGTTGAGGGACAAGACATCACTTTTTTGGTAGACTCAGGTGCCACAGAATCAGTTATCATGCAGGAAGATATCAGCCCAACCCCAAAACTAAGCGGCAGGTATGCAAAGACTGTGGGCGCATCAGGCACTCACGTTATAGAGAAGTACACAGCCCCACTCTCGTGTCAGGATAACGTTGAGGGAAAGCTTAAACATTCATTTTTGCTGTCAAAACGCTGTCCTGTGAATCTGTTAGGGAGAGATTTAATGTGTCAACTAGTTTTGGTTTCCACTCCCCAAGGTATTGTTGTGACGAAAATTCCCCAAACAAATTCCTTTGTTGAATACGGTGGGGAAGACCTAGCGTATGCTTATCAGTGGAAGATTCCAGACACTACACTCAACTCTGTCAACAACACACTGATACAGGAGGCCAAGACACTAACTATAGACACACACACTGACATCATGACATCACAAAACCTGCACTGCACTTCTCACATCTCTCAAGGAGCAGACAGTGAGTTTGAGGAAACTTGGTATCAGGCAGATCACAACAGGGACACACTTGGGCTAGACTGGTTATACTGGACTCATAATCAATGTGCTGTGTCAGTAACTCTGTCTGATCCATCTCTTCAAGCTCTGTTCAGGGTATCACACTCCTACCCCCATGTTTCACCCGTCAAACCAAAAAATAAAAGGTGGAAGGACTTGGGACCTTGGATAAAAGCATGCAACGAGGCCTTCGGGTGGGGAAAAACATCAGGGGCCTCATTTATAAAACTTGCTTACGCACAAAACGGGGCTTGAAAGTTGCGTACGCAACTTCCTACGCAAAGGTTGTGATTTATAAAAATAAACTTTGAGTGAGAATGTGCGCACCGGTACGCCAACTTTGATGCTTGCGTACGAACATTTTGGAGACGGGGGAACTGGCGGTGCAGATGGTGAGGTGGTGAATTGAAGCCAGATTGATCTCATGCATTTAATGTCATCACATATCAGACTTATAGACCCGCGTGTTATAGATGTGTTCCTTTAATGAGCTGTTAGGCCTACTACTGTATGCACAATGTTCATATATCATACTTCCATCTTCAAATGATACAGGGCGGTGGATGACACTGATGGATTAGTAGTAATTCTGACAAGGTGTGTAACAATCATTCAATTTGCTGAGTAAGCATATAAATAGTGCGGTGACACTCGTGCGTAATGCTGCACAATGGATGCGCTGGCACTGCTGGAAGATCACGCAAATGGTAGGATCAGGATGGAGAGAAGTTTTAGGGACCACGGAGATTCCCTGGCCCATGATGATGACTGGCTAATAAGCCGATTTAGATTCCCTAGAGCGGTGCTCTTGGATCTATGTGCTGAACTGGGCCCAGTGTTAGATAGACCCACCCGCCGGAACCGCGCCATCCCGGCGCATATCCAGGTGCTGACCACTCTGGGGTTTCTGGCGACTGGCTCCTTTCAGCGGGAATTAGCCGACAGGTAAGTGTTTGATATGATTAATATTATGTAATGTTACATTGTCTGTCTAAAGCCCCTTTTGGGTATGATATAATTCAGTTAAATTGTGTCCTTAGGTCTGGGATATTTGCAGCAATGTCCGGTTTCCCAAATATAATCGACGCAATTGACTGCACTCACATTGCTATAAGGGCTCAGAGTGAAAATGAATTTGCTTATGTGAATCGAAAAAATGTGCATTCACTCAATGTACAAATTATTTGTACCTCGGACATGATCTTGACGAATGTAGTGGCACGGTGGTCTGGGTCAGCACATGACTCATTCATCCTGACGCACAGTAGTGTAGGGATCTGTAGTTTCTGCCACAGATCGCTCTGTGGCACTGGAACTATTCACTGCGGTGACGACGTGCCGCCACTCTTTTTTTTTTCTTTTTTTTTTTTTTTTTTTTTGTATTCGTGACGCCACTACTGTGACCACCAAACAAAATATCCTTTCTGGCCTCCACCTCACCCACAAGCACCTCGATTTCAGTCTC
This sequence comes from Chaetodon auriga, assembly GCF_051107435.1. NCBI lineage: Eukaryota > Metazoa > Chordata > Actinopteri > Chaetodontiformes > Chaetodontidae > Chaetodon > Chaetodon auriga. The sequence goes on from NC_135076.1 coordinate 1,127,896, forward strand.
CGTAAAATTTCTTTTTCTTTTCTCTGCCATGATCGAACGTAAAATGCCATTGATCAGCAGGCATATTTATATGCAAAGACATTCATGAGGTACTTTGCATTGACCATTCATGGTAAAATGTGGGTGTGTCGGAGGCGGGATGTGAGGTGAATCCACCTGCGCAATCTTCCAGGTGGAGTGTGATTTATAAAGGGAAAATTGCGTGCAGGTGTGAGTACGCACGTTTTATAAATCCGAATATTTTTTGGCGTACGCCATTTTCAGCTTTTGGGCGTACGCACACTTTTAGTATGGATTCTACGCAATGTTTTATAAATGAGGCCCCAGATCCTGATGTGGATTTCCACCCACATCTGAAGGTGCACCAAAAAAGTTTTTCTACTGAAGTGACTGCGGTACGGACTGTTGAGCTTGTAGTATCTGCTCTTCTCATTAGGACATTCTCCCCCCAGGGCTTTGAGGATTCTTGTCGCTCGTAAATACCTTTAACCTAAAGGTTGAGAGGCCATGACCATATTAGGCCCTCTCCTGTTGTGCAGTATATGCTCTGCCATGACCATATTAGGTCTTTTTTAACCCTTCTGTGTTAGTTGTGTCAACACAACTCCCCTATATAATGCATGTCTGAGATGCTGTATGTGTGTGTTGATTCTATTGGCTGAAACCACCCAGACATAGCATGCTGTCTGAGATGCTGTACTTGTTTTAATAAACCTTTTTATATATAAACAAGACAGTATCGGCGGAGAACTTCTCCATCATCTTCACTTCATTGCTGCATCATTGATACACAACAAGCTCATTCCAGAAACAGATTTCCAAGCAGCAACAGAGGTAAAAGATTTTTTTGATTCATTCTTCGGCAATCACACTTTCATAAAAGACGTCTCAGAAATTCCTGAGTTAAAACAGGTACCATCATGTTCGTGGGCGAAACACAAATATGATGTAGGACTGATTAAAGGCGCCGAACCGGTTGTGATCACACCAAAATCCTCGTATAGACCATGCAAAAATCAGTATCCTTTGAAGAAGATGCAGTCGAGGGCATCAAACCAGAGTGATCATTCCATGTGAAAAATCTCCTGTGCGAACACCAATCTTTCCTGTGAAGAAAATCAGAGATGCTGGGCAACCTGATGAGTTGAGATTTGTACAGGATCTGCAAGCAGTAAATGCTGCAGTCCATGCGTGCACCAAATGTACCAAATCCACACACAATCCTCTCTCAAGTCCCATCCGACAGTAAATGGTTCTCCGTTGTTGACCTTGCAAATGCATTTTTTAGTATTCCAGTGGATAAAGACAGCCAATTTTGGTTTGCATTTCAGTTTGAATTCAAAATGTACACTCTCTCGCGTCTCTGTCAAGGTTACACTGAATCTCCAACCATTTTTAATGCAGCCTTAAAAGACAACCTAGATTCACTCAGTTTACCAGCTGGTAGTGCTCTTTTGCAATATGTGGATGACCTCATGATTTGCTCTCCCACAGAGAAGCCTGCAAACAAGACACACTTGTTCTTCTGAACCATCTGGCAGATAACGGCCACAAGGTCAGCTTGTCAAAACTTCAGTTTGTTTCAAAACAAGTCACTTTTCTGGGTCATGTGATCACAGCAGAGGGAAAAACCCTCTCACCCAAACGAATTGAAGCAATCCAAAACATCCCACAACCTGAAACAAAGAAACAAGTTATGATTTTTTTTAGGAATGACGTCATATTGCAGACAGTGGATCCCAAACTATGCAGAAATTGAGGCACCATTAAGCGCTCTTGCTCATGGGAAAGGCCTCACAGCAAAAGACAAAGTCACATGGACACCTGAGGCAGTAAAAGCCTTTGTGGACTTGAAATTGGCATTGCAATTTCCTCCGGCATTAGGCCTTCCAGATTGCACCAAACCATTCACACAGACTGTTGACGAACGGGGTGGGTACATGACTTCGATACTGACACAAGACCATGGGGGACAACAGAGACCTGTAGCCTATTTCTCATCAAGACTCCACTCAGTTGCTGCAGGACTTCCGACATGCCTTAGAGCTGTGGCAGCTGCGGAAAAAGCTGTGATAGCATCACGTGACATTGTAGGCTATGCTGATCTCACTCTACTGGTACCACATGCTGTTTCAATGATTTTGCTTGAACAGAAAACTTCTCACCTGTCAACAGCAAGGTGGCTCAGATATAACACGATTCTGCTTGACATGCCTAACATCACTGTTAAAAGATGCAATGTTCTTAACCCTGCAACTTTTTCCCTACACCAGATGATGGACAACCACACCACTGCGTGGCAGTCATACATGAAACTTCTTCTCCCAGGCCCGATCTGCAGGACACACCTTTACAGAATGCTGACCTAGAACTGTTTGTGGACGGTTCAGCCTCGAGAAACTCAACAACCGGTAAAAACCAAGCAGGCTTTGCTATTACAACACTACATGACACAATTGTTGCACAGCCACTCCCCTCAAATTATTCTGCACAAGCCGCAGAGTTGGTTGCACTGACAGAAGCATGCAAACTTGCTTCTGATAAAACAGTTAACATATATACTGACAGCAGATATGCATGGGGAGTGGTACATGATTTTGGCCGTCTTTGGGCCAACAGGGATTTTTTAACTTCCACGGGCAAACCCATTGCCCATCACACCATGGTTGCTGCACTTCTCGATGCTGTCCTTCTTCTAAAACAGGTTGCTATCTGCAAATGCCAAGCACACACAAACAGTGATGATTTTGTTTCACAGGGGAACGCCAGAGCGGATGCTCCAGCTAAGGCAGCAGCACAGCTAGATAACACTAAAAACAACATGCAATGTCTTGCCATTGTTGACTCACCATTGACACCCACAGCTGATTTGCAGGACCTGCAGGCCAGAGCCGGCCATGAAGAGAGGCTGTCTTGGAAAAAAGCAGGCTGCTCTTTTTCTAACAAAGTGTGGTACGGGCCAAATGATAAACCATGTTTGCCTAAATATTTGTTTCCTCATTATGCTAAGTTGACACATGGAAGAGATCATGTGTCAAAAGGGGGTATGATGAGTGAAATACAGAGATATTGGTTCACAAAGGGTTTCTCTAACTTCTCCCAAAAGTTTTGTCAAAGTTGTGTGATCTGTGCTAACAATGGAGGCAGAAGCATCCAGATACAACAGAGTGCTCATCCACCACCACAAAAACCTTTTGATCACTTACAAATGGACATCATTGAGCTAACACCTAGCGAGGGAAAGAAATACTGTTTGGTTTTTGTTGACATGTTTTCCAAGTGGGTGGAGGCTTTTCCCACTTCTAAACAGGATTCAGCAGCAGTAGCAAAAGCTTTAATCAGAGAAATAATTCCCAGATGGGGAATTCCAGGTAAGATCTCATCTGACAATGGTACACCTTTCGTGAGCACAGCCCTGAAGAGCGTGGGTGAGTATTTTGGTATTGACATGAGGCAGCATTGTGCCTATCACCCAGCAAGCGGGGGGGCTGTTGAAAGAGAGAATGGTACATTGAAAGGCAAGTTGGCTAAATGCTGTGATGAAACTGGTTTAACTTGGACAAAAGCACTTCCGATTGTTTTGATGCACATGAGAGCTAAGGTCAGAAGCAGAAACGGCCTCAGCCCATTTGAAATCCTCTTTGCACGGCCAATGAATACAGGGTTTGGACCGGTTAAGAGGCAACTCCCTCATAACAGCCAGTGCGAAGATGAAATGTTACGTTATTCTGCAAACCTGTCCTCTGTGCTTTTTGAAATCCACAAACAGGCTAAGGACGCCCTACCGAAAGCCACGGAGTGAAAACTACACGACCTAGAACCAGGAGATTGGGTCATAGTGAAGGATCTGAGGAGAAAGAACTGGAAAGCACGCAGTTGGAACGGACCTTTCCAAGTCCTCCTCACCACGGCAACAGCCGTGAAAGTCGCGGAACAGGCCACCTGGATACACGCCAGCCACTGCAAACGCGTTCCTGAGCCGACGGACGAGACAACATCAAGCGTGCGGAGCATCAGTAGGTGAACCAACGCTTTCCCCCGCCTTGTGTCTGCGAGGGAGAGAGGGGTGTGGATAACATTAGGGCCACACGTTTCTCGAACTCACGAAGAGGCAGGCACACTGAATACGGGGGTAAGCTGAGGTGCCACGGTTGATGCAATGATGCCAACGAATATACAGTGGCGCTGGAGGGGTGACGGATGTAGAGGAATTCGCAGTGTATTCCTGCTCACTGCCACTATCGTCCTGCTACTGCTCCTGCAACAAGGTACATCTCAGCCTAATCAACAACAGGGGTGCGAAAACTCAAACAGCAGCTGCAGAGCATCCAACTGCAGAAGGAGGAGAGAATTGCTGCCAGAGTTTACTCGCTCCCCACTGAAGCCTGAGGAAAATTCCTGGTACACTGTAGTACTACTTGCAGCGCCAACTGACGTCATCTACACAGTCTTCAAAGAATTTCAAACATAGCATCCAAGCATCCTCATAAAAATCAGTGGGGATTTCAACCATGCCTCTCCTGTCCTGACATACCTTAAACAATATGTGGACTGTGCAGCAAGAGAAAATAAAATCCTGGTACTCTTGGACTGCACATCAATGTCAAGGAGGAAGAAAGCTCTTCCCTCCTCCCACTTCGGAGTACAAGCTGATACACCATTAAAGCTACCTACAAGCCACTGTTAAAGCAACAGGTGGCTTGCACAAGGACTGTGAAAGTATGGTCTGAGGAGTGCCAAGGAGTGTTTCCAAGTTACAGACTGAGAACTGTTCCAGGACGGTGGGGAAAATACTGAAGATCTCCCTCACTATTGTACCCTCCAAAAAGATATGCTGCTTCCAGAACAACAAACCTTGGATTAACAAAGAAAGAGAAAAAGAGAAAGAGGGCTTTCATGGCATAGGATTATAAAGAACTGTGGGCTAAAAAGTAGTCATTGCCACGAACAGCTACAGGGAGAACATTGAATCTGGCCTCTTTGCTACTGATCTGAACCTATTTTTCAACTGTTTCAATAAAACCCCTATCCCTGTGTACTCAGACAATGTATAAACGTCCTCACCCACCATCTCTACCACATTTTCCCAATATGCTAGAGACTCCAGCACCTCTTCAATCTTTCCTTGAGGCTGAGAAAGGTGTCTTTCCTGCATTGTTCCAGTGCCAAAGAAAGGATGTCCCAGAACTGGCAATGACTACAGAAGTGAGGCTGGTTCTGTGGCACCGGAGGGCCCTATGTGCTTTCCTGGACCAACTGCCATTTGCTTACCAGCCACACATCGAGGCAGAGGATCGTATAATCTTCATGACCCACAAGACCATCTTTCATCTAGAGTAGTAGAGAAGTACAAAGTTGTGGTCTTTGACTTCTCCAGTGCTTTCAACACCATCCAGTCCTGTCTTCAGCCACAGTATGTCAGAGTGGATGTCTGTGCCTCTGAGATTGTGATGAGCAAAACCAGCATACCTCAAGAAACTGTCAAGACACCATTGCTCTTTACCCTCTTCATCTCAGACTTCCTGCCACCTCCAAAAGTTTTCCATCAACTCCTCTATTGTTGAATGCATTGCCAAAGACAGGAAGGAGGAGTACAGAGGACTCTTCCTGCATGTTGCATCAGATCAGAGAAAATGTAACCTTTCCTATCTGAGGGGGTGAGTGTGTTGTTAACTCACCATCAGGCTTTAGTTCCCTCTTTCAGTGACCAACTGGAGCACTGAAAGTGTACAATCCATGGTAAATCATAAAATAACTTTAATTTTATAATATATATATTTTTTAATCCTACTCTATATACAGAACTCAAGAAAACTGTTATAATTCTCCAAAAAGAGCTAAAATTCAGTAGCCCTACCACCACCCAACACTTGCTCTACAGACAAGATAAGAAATCTACGTCGGTAATAATATTCCCCACACGCTGTCAGAGCTGGTACTAGGGATGCCAGTTTCAGTTAATTTTGCTTTTCAGCATACTGGACTGCAATTGGTGCTGATTCACATGTAATGGAATGTTTCTTCCAAATCTTTCCAAATAAATTTCTTTCCAAATCTAATCCGTGTTTATGGACACTATTTTCCCCATGTTTCCCATGTTAATGGAAACAACTATTTTTGAAACTGTTCCAGCATTGAGCCAAACTACTGCAGCCAGCAGCTGCAAATGGGGCTGCAATGTAGTCCCTACGGGCATTTGCACACCATCGATGTACATCCACTAAAAGTGCTTGCTTATAAGCACTGACGGGATCAGATTGTTATTCTAACAACATTATGGATCCCTACACGGATATAGACACAGCTATATATTACTCTTGCCAAAGCCACCACACTGCAGTCACAGACACAGGAATTTGATCATCTTAAAAAACAATGTGTAAAGCCAGAACAGTTTCACATCTTATTAAAGAATTTTTTTTCACAAGACATTATGAGAGACTTAATTAAAAAAATGGAATTAAAGGATAATCGAAATCCTGCTTCCAGTCAGTACAGATTAAGTGATAGGTAGCTATGGCATAGCTTTCATTTCTGAGAGAAGTGCAGAAATGCTCTTGATGCGTTAAGGCCAATATATTATTAGCCTTATTTTATTGAAAATTACCTCCCCCCTGCTGGCACTTTTACTTTGCCTTATGACCCCACCTGGAACTCTTTATAGGTAGACAGGAAGTGAGGCCGGGCAGGTGCAAAATGTACTACCAGAAGAGAAAAGGAGAATGGACAAAGTTGAATGGTATGAACCTAGGGTAGAACCATTTCAAGATTTCCTGGTAGAGGTACAGGATTGAGGGGTATTAATGGCACGCAAAGTGAATTAGTGGAACAGAAGAACATGAGTCTGTTGAACCAGTGGCTGCATCAGAGCAGCAAGAGGGTGCATTAGATCTGCCAGAGTCAACAGATCTACAAGATTTGATCCATCCAAATGATAGCATTTCTAATGTTAGTAAACCTTAATCATCTTCAGTGACATCTGCACACAGGAAGGCTCTTGCTGAGCAAGCTGCACTGTGGTCACGTAGGGAAGCATTGAATGCTAAGCATGCACTTGAGCAACAGAGATTGACTTTAGACTTAAAGATTGAAAACACAGAGCTCAAAGCAGAAATTGCTGCATCAGATGCCAAGATAAAGGTCCTGGAAAGCTTTGATTTGCAGTCAGGAAGGTCTGAAGATGGCATGAACTCCTACTTAGAAAGCCATAGACCATTTTCACATGCGTCAAGACAACGGCAGTCACCTGTGGAGTTTGCTAGAATATCTACAGTTCCTAAAACACCACTGCAAAAATTTCTGCAACAGCCTAGACCTGCTAGAGTGGTTACAGTCACTGAGAAACAGCATGCAATCCCAAGGCACCCAGTCTCAACTCCGAGGCAGTCTGTCACGACTGCAGACACCAATCCCTTTAAAGCTCAAGCAGGAGAAGATCCCTCTAAAATGTGGTGGTCAAAAGCCAATTTATACCGAGCCAAGTCCAGACTATGACGGTTTGTCTTCTGTAATGCAAAGACAGAATGACATTATTGATTTACTTGTACTGCAACATAAGCAAGCACTATTACCTGTTAGAGAAATACCAACCTTTCATGGTGACCCATTAAGTTTCACAACATTCATGCGTGTCTTTGAATATAGCATTGGAGATAAAACAGCAAACAGTCAACATTGCCTGTATTATCTTGAGCAGTATACGACAGGCCAATCCAGAGAACTCGTCCAAACTGCTTCCATATGGATCCATCAAGAGGATATCATGAAGCTAAAAGACTCCTACAGGAGAACTTTGGAGATGACTTGAAAGTTACAGTGGCATACATGGATAAAGCCCTGAAGTTGACGAAGATCAAGTCTGATGTTGGCAAAGAACTACAGAGCCATGCAATCTATCTTGGAGGCTGCAGGACCTAAAGATTATGGAAGAGCTAGATTTACCCTCCAACATGGAACTAATTATTATCAAGCTGCCCTACAAACTGAAAGAGAAGTGGTGATGCACATGCGCCGACCGTGCATGCAGCCTGTTGCAGTCGCTCCTGTTTCTTTTCCTAGTTTTACAAATTCTTTTGCTCTATTCTTTATTATTACCACCTGCAATTTTATGACTGTCATCTTGAAGCTGTGCCCTCTCCAAACATGTTGGCCAAGAGAGTTCTGGTTTGTTTTTTCACTTTGGAATTGCTACTCTCACTGGGACACAGCACCGGTGTGCAGCGCAGCACTGTTTACTCCAGAGATCAGCTGATCGCGCTGAGGCCGGCCGGCTTGTCGGCTAGAACATCTGAGATCTCCACTGAGATCTGGAGGAAAACACACAGAGGATGCAGGGGAGGACAGAAACAGCGGAAGAAAGGAGCTGGGTCGAGACAACGGAGGCTTATTGAGAAGGGTAGATATAGGTTGTGTCTCCCCTCTCTCATCATGGGCAACGTGAGGTTGCTGGCAAATAAAGCGAATGAGCCAACAGCACTCGCCAGGAGTCAGAGGGAGTACCAGGAGTGCAGATGTGTTTTTTGAGACATGGTTGCATCAGGACATACCAGACGACAATGTCTCCATCAGTGGCTTTCAGACTGTCCGGGCCGAACGGGATAGCACAGGGAGCCAGTCTGCGACCACAAGGACAGTGAGGAGATAAGAGGAGATCAGAGGAGATATATGAGACACTGCAGGGCTGTTTTGAGGTGACAGACTGGCAGGCACTCTGTGAGCCGCATGAGGAGGACATTGATGGGCTCACACAGTGCATCACGGACTATATCACTTTCTGTGTGGACTTCACTGTCACAGCCAGGAGTATCCTTTGTTATCCAAATAACAAGCCATGGGTGACAAAGGACATCAAAGTCATCCTCAATGAGAAGAAGAGGGCTTTCAGAGCTGGTAACAGGGAGGAGGTGAGAACAATATGGGGGAACTGAAGGTGAAAATCAAGGAGGCTAAGGAGAAATACAAGAGCAAGCTGGAGTGGAAAATCCAGTAGAACAACTTGAGAGAGGTCCACAGTAGTATGAGGACCCTCACTGGCTTCAGGATGAACAGCAGAGGAGTTGAAGGCAGTGTTGACAGGGCCAATGAACTGAATCTGTTTTTTATTAGATTTGATACTTCAGGCCTGGCTCATCCCCGCTCTGACTCCTCTGCTGTCTGTCCTGGACAAACACTATCTACCACTCCCCACTCCCCCCCCCCCCCCCCCCTTCTTCTCCTCCAGCTCCGGCCCATGGTAAAGCCACTCTTGGACCCACTTCAGTTCGCCTATCAGCCCTGACTTGGAGTTGAGGATGCCATCATCTACCTGCTCAACTGTGTCTATGCCCACCTGGACAAGCCGGCGAGTACTGTGAGGGTTATGTTTTTGACTTCTCCAGTGCATTTAACACCATTCGTCCAGCTCTACTGGGTGACAAACTGACAGCTATGCAGGTAGACGCCCCCCTAGTGTCCTGGATTGTGGACTACCTGACTGGCAGACCACAGTATGTGCCTGCAACACTGTGTGTCAGACAGAGTGGTCAGCAACACTGGGGCCCCACAGGGGACTGTCCTCTCTACCTTCCTCTTCACTCTCTACACCACGGACTTCAACTATTGCACAGAGACCTGCCATCTTCAGAAGTTTTCTGATGACTCTGCGATAGTTGGATGTATCAGCAAGGGTGATGAGGATGAGTACAGGGCTGCTGTGGACAACTTTGTCACATGGTGTGAGCAGAACCATCTGCAACTAAATGTGACAAAGACTAAGGAACTGGTAGTGGACCTGAGGAGAACCAAGACACCGGTGACCCCTATTTCCATCCAGGGGGTCAGTGTGGACATTGTGGAGTATTACAAGTACCTGGGGGTACATATTGACAATAAACTGGACTGGGCAAACAACACTGATGCTCTCTACAGGAAGGGCCAGTTGTCTCTATTTTCTGAGGCGACTGAGGTCCTTCAACATCTGCAGGACTATGCACAGGATTTTCTATGAGTCTGTGGTGGCTAGAGCTATTCTCTACGCTGTTGCGTGCTGGGGCAGCAGACTGAGGATGGTGGATGCCAACAGACTCAACAAACTGATCTGCAAGGCCAGTTACGTTGTGGGAATGGAGTGTGAGTCTCTGACGGTGGTGTCAGAGAGGAGGATGCCGACCAAGCTACGGACTATCTTGGACAACGTCTCACACCCACTTCATGATGTGCTGGTCAAGCACAAGAGTACTTTCAGTGAGAGACTTATCCCACCGAAATGCAAGACTGAATGCCACAGGAAATCATTCCTGCCTGTGGCCATCAAACTGTACAACTCCTCTCTCTGAATGGCCCTTGGACTTTTCACTGTCTGTTAGATCACACATATTTATACTGATATCATACTGATACACATTTTCTTTTATATTTTGTTTTATATATATTCTCAGTATAAATATTTTGTTTTTATATTTTGTTTTTATATATATATTTTCTTTTCTTCTCTAATTTTAATTCTAATTATTCTTGTAAGGAGCACCTGCAACAAAAACAATTTCCCCTTGGGGATCAATAAAGGAATTCTGATTCTGATTCTGAGATCCACTGCATGTGACAGCCTGGAGAGAACCGGTTGCAGAGCCCATTTCCATGACCTTGTAGCCTTTATGGAAAAGCAGGCCAGATTCTGCTGGACCCTCTATTTGGTGACATTCAAGACTTCAACAAGACCAAGACTGCAGCCATTTCCAAACAGCCAAACACACTAAGGAGCAAGGGCAGTAGCTTTGCTACAACAGTAGCAATGCTGATGGATGACTGCAACATTAGAACATGTTCAAAAGATCCCACATTTAAATGTCAAAACTAGTGCTGTCAATCGATTAAAATATTTAATCATGATTAATCTCATGTCATAGTTAACTCGCGATTAATTGCACATTTCTATCTATTCTAAATGTCCCTTGAATTATCATTTTAATACCCATAAACATAGAAAAGTGGATAGGCTTGCATTTTTTGCAAATGTTTTGTTATTGAAAACAACAACATGTAGTGTTATATTTCACACTAACATTCTCACTTTGAGCAGTCATTCACATTTGAAGCAAAATCTCACACAAGTTAACACTGTCAAAAAAACAGATGACAAAAAAATAAATACTTCGTTACAAAAAAGCCCCTTCAACAACTCTTTCTAAGGGTGATACAAAATAAGGTTACAAAGTGCACATCATGCCTCTGTCGAAAGCCATCCGTTGTCACCTGGTTTGACAAGGAGGCAACAGAAAATTCTCATTAGCCGTGTGTTTGGCCATCAAATGGTATTTCAGACTGGATGTGCAGCAGTGATAACTCAGTTCACACCGACAATATACACAGACAACTTTGGTCTTGTCAGTCGACCCATCTGGCAACTTTTTGAAACTAAACTTTCCAGTGTTCACATCCATTTCAGCGTTTCGTGCTCGACATCCACACAAACGGGTAGCCTACTCTTTTACAGCTAGCGAGCGTGGGGCGTGCCTATTGTTTTGTTTCTGGTTTACAATAGGATCCTGTAGTTTGACAAGTTCACTAGGTCACAAAGAATGTTAATCTCACAATAAAAAAAATATTTTTGACAGCACTAGTCAAATCATGTCTGATTCCTGTGCCGCCTGTGCTTTCTGTGAAGGCAAACATCACCTGAAGGATTGCCAGAAGTTGAAGAAACAGCCACATGTGGCCACAGTAGAGTTTCTTAAAACCAAAGGCTTCTGTTTTCAATTCAATTCAGTTTTATTTGTATAGCGCCAAATCAGAACAAAAGTTGTCTCAGGACACTTTCCATATAGAGCTGCCACAGGCCGAGCTCTTTTATCTACAGAGACCCAACAATTCCCTCATGAGCAAGCACTTGGCAACAGTGGCGAGGAAAAACTTCCTTTTAACAGGCAGAACCAGGCTCTGGGTGGGCAACCACCTGCCTCGACCGGTTGGGTGAGAGAGGGAGAGCAAGAGAGAGAGAGTGAGACAGACAGAGAGAGAGAGACAGACAGAAATGTAATGACAGTAACAATGACAGTGGATGTAATAACAGTAGTAGCAGTTGCAGTGGATGTCAGGCAGGGCCATGGCAGGAGATGCAGCTGTAATCCACAATCCAGATTCAGCCACTATCCATGTGAACCTGCGAGACAACAAAGCACAGAGACTCCGGGGAAGAAGCTAAGTTAGTAACACACCGTAGGACAAGGACAAGCCTGAGCCAGCCTTAACTATAAGCTTTATCAAAAAGGATTTGTTTTGGATGTCTTTTGAGAGGACAAATGAGTAAAGACCACAAAAGGAAGATGACCTGTGAGAAATGTCAAGGAAAGCACCCCACCATCTTACATTTAGACAAAATGAAGCCAACTGAATCAGTGAAACAGAAGGAGATCTCCATCAACAGCAGTCATGTCACCCTTGAAGCTGGTGAATTAACTGGGGCTGGCAAAGACGGTGCTCTGTCAATTGTGCAAGTACAAGTAAAAGACACAAAGGGAAGCAAGTCCATGCTGACCTATGCCTTTCTGGATCCAGGAAGTACAGGGACGTTCTGTACAGAGAGATTGAGAAGGCAGTTGAACGCTAGAGGTCATAAGACTGAGATTCTCCTATGGACGATGGGGCAGATAAAGACTCCTTATGCAGTCAAGACGGTGTTTGGCTGGGTGATCAATGGACCACTCTTGCACTGGTGAGGAGTCCCCTAGATTGCCACCTTTAACCGCAAACCACATCTCTGTGACAGAGTTGAAAGATCTACTCGTACAGCAGTACAATAATGATTTTCCTGAGTGGAAATTCGATGAAAAGAAAGAGTTGTCTGCTGAACATCACAAGTTTATGCATAGTGCCAAATGCTCAGTAATGCTCCAGAATGGACTTTGCTATATGTCACTTCCACTGCATGACCGAGAAGTCATGATGCCGAATAACCGGGATGTTGCCAAGCAACGAGCCCTGAACCTGATCAGAAAGCTCAAATCAGATCCAACTTACAGTCTGCAATACAGGAACATTATGACTGACGTCATCCAGAAAGGCTATGCTGATACGGTGCCACAGGACAGGCTTCAGAGGCAAGATGGTAAAGTGTGGTACATCCCACATCATGCAGTGTATCACAAAAGGAAGAAAACCCTTGGAGTAGTATTTGATTGTTCATCAACATTCCAACAAACATCCCTCAATGATAAACTACTTCATGGACCTGACCTGGCAAATCCTCTCCTTGCCGTTCTGCTAAGGTTCCACCAAGAACCCATTGCTATGATGGCAGACAGAGAAGGGATATTCCACCAAGTCCGTGTCCATGAGGATGACCGGGACCTGTTGAGATTCCTGTGGTGGCCAGACAACGACAAGTCTAAGAACCTGGAGGAGTACCGGATGACGGTCCATCTATTCGGAGCAATATCCTCTTCAACATGTGCCAATTTTGCACTGCGCAAGACTGCAGATGGCCATGGTCATAGCTTTGCTGAGGAGGTGAGCAGGACCAACAAACACAACTTTTACTTCGATGATTGTCTCAAGTCGGTCACAACAGAAGACAAGGTCATTACCCTCTGCAAAGACCTCAGAGACCTCTACGCTCAGGGTGGATTCTATCAGTATCCTATCAGTAGTCAGCTACATTTATGATCCCTTAGAAAACCTGGCACCATTCATCCTAAAAGCAAAACAGATCCTCCAAGACATCTGCAAACTGAAGAACCTACACAGCCAATAGGATTTCAGACATCCGTGACCTTTCAGACAAAGACCAGTGGCGGCACATCAGTTCTAAGGAAAATCCGGCTGATGACGTTTCACATGGTCTAAGTATTGAGGCTTTCCTGAAGTCCAAAAGATGGTTTCAAGGACCGGAGTTTCTTGCTAAACCAGACACTGAATGGCCAAATGTGCTAAAAGATTTTCCATCCATTGAGTCAAACAATCCTGAAGTGAAAAAGGAAACAACAGTTAACAGTCTGATTGTAGAAGCCAAGAGCCCACTAAGCAAGCTAATTGAGTATTACTCACACTAGAACAGACTCATAAGAGCGGCAGCTTGGATGCTGAAGTTTCAGGCACTTCATCAAAACCAGAAACCATGTAGAGTCACTAGAAACACTAAGACTTACCTAAAGTTCAAAGCGAAAGTAAGACTTAGTGTAGAAGACCTGCAGGAGGTGGAAAATTGCATTATCCACTTTGAACAAAGAAAAGCTTTCCAGCAGGAGATTACCTCACTCAAGCGAGGACAACCCTGTGCCAAAACCAGCACTCTCCGCAAGCTTGACCCAATCCTGGAACAGGATATCTTGAGAGTAGGGGGAAGGCTCAACAAAATGGTCTTACCAAGTAAGTTGAAGAACCCAATAATTCTGCACTCACACATCTCTAGACTGATCCTACAGCAAATCCATCTGCATGTAGGGCACTCAGGACGAAGTCACATGCTAGCCAAGCTGTGAGAAAGATTCTGGCCACCTTGTGCTAATGCCATGGCTAGGAAAACCATCAAAAGATGCATCTTCTGCCGAAGATATCAAGCCAAAGTGGAACAGCAGAAGATGGCAGATTTACCACAGGACCGCATAACCCCAGATGAACCTCCATTCACCCATGTGGGGGTAGATTACTTTGGGCCTATCGAGGTAAAGTGGGGCTGGTCGCAGGTAAAACACTATGGAGTGATCTTGTCTCGTTTGCCATGCAGTGCACCTTGAAATGGGGAGCTACCTGAACACTGACTCGTGTATCAATGCTTTGCACAGATTCATTTGCCACAGAGGACCCGTGTCAAGCATCAGATCCGATCGTGGCAGTAACTTCATTGGTGCAAACAGAGAGTTACAAGAGGCCTTGATGGAAATTGATCACTCCAAAATCCAACATGCACTACTCAAGGAAGGAGTAAATGCGTCTTTCAATGCACCTTCAGGAGCTCATCATGGAGGAGTGTGGGAAAGGTTAATTCATCTTGTCAAAAGGATTCTTTATCCTGTTCTGAAAGAACAGCGCTTGGATAACGAGGCTGTCCAAACAGCACTGTGTGAAGTTGAGGCCATCATGAATGACCGGCCCATCATCACAGTGACTAGTGACCCAAACGACCTGGAACCTCTTACCCCTAACCACCTTCTCCAGCTAAAATCAAAACCAGTCATGCCACCAGGGGCCCGTTTCACAAAGGAGGTTCAACAAACTCCGAGTCTAATCCTGAACCCTGAGTTGATCTAGCCTGAGATAGGAAACTCCGAGTTTTACTTCCTCCACTTTTATTTTGCCTTATGATCCCACCTGGAACTCTTTATTACACAGATTAAGTGATAGGTAGCTATGACATAGCTTTCATTTCTGAGAGAAGTGCAGAAATGCTCTTGATGCGTTAAGGCCAATATATTCTTAGTCTTATTTTATTGAAAATTACCTCCCCCGTGCTGGCACTTTTACTTTGCCTTATGACCCCACCTGGAACTCTTTATAGGTAGACAGGAAGTGAGACTGGGCAGGTGACTGCATTTGAGAAGCCACAGTCGGGAGAGATATAGTTTTTTGACCACGATCCAAGAAATAACAAGTATCAAATTGACCACTTACAAAATAGGGCTGAAGCTTTTCATTTACATTTACACTAACACACGCATACACTGTTGGAAAAGATATTTTAGTTGTAGCCAATTTAAAAGGATAGCAGATACTTTTTTTTTTTTTAAATTAATTAAGTTTAAGCTTGTTTGAATGTGTGTCCGAAATCCCCCTCGCCTGGCTCATGTGGCGGTGTGATAGGAGGTAAGACAAGTTGCTGAAATATGATGACATAACATAGTATGGCTTGAGGTACTGAACAAGCTCTCACGCTCTACCACACAGACTGGTTGTGTACCAGTCTAAATCATTTGGGACACAAAAATGTGATGGCCTCAGTGCGACATGCATCTCAGATGAATTCTGGAAGATGGCGCCAGTGTGTTGAGGTGTTCCGTCAGCTGCTCTGGACACTGTGTGTGCTTATTCTGTTTGTAACAATTGTTGCACATAATATCAACTCTCTGCTGGTGTATGATCGCCAAACGTTGCTAGATGTGAGAATATCCGCTGGAGATCTGGTCAACTTAGATCATTATGGACATCAAACTCTGCCTCCTCTCTTGCCGGACATCCTGGCATACCTGCGTCGCATGTCAGCGCCACTCCCTCTGCGAAAATGGCACCACCATCGGGGAAAGCGTGGCAGCTGTCTGGTGAGGCTGAGGGCCGGGTTGGTGCGTCCTGATCGTGGCAGATGTGGAGCGGTGCCTCGCCTTTGTGTCTCTCGACATTGGCTGGACCCTTTCGCTGTCTGCTTGGTACCGGTGACCGGCTCAGATGACCTGTTCCTGCCCCGCTAGCACGGAATGGATCCAGGGAACCTGCGACCCACTGTCAGCTGCTCGCCCAGACCCACCAGCTCCAGCCAGGTTTGGCCTGGTTAACGCAATATCGCTTGCAAATAAAACATTCACCCTGAAGGATTTCTTTACATCTCGTGAACAGGATTTCCTCTTTGTCACCAAGACTTGGCTGAGTGTTGGTGAGTCCAGCACTTTTACAGAACTTTGACCTGCCGAGTGTTGCTATTTTAATTCTCCACGGATATCTGGTCGAGGAGGAGGAATTGCAACTATTTTTAAAAGCCACTTTAAATTTAAACAGATATCGTGGTCATCGACTCTCCCCAGCTTTGAATCAAGTTTGTTTGAGCAGGGGAGTCCTTACACAGTGCTGTGTGCTGTGGTTTATCGACCTCCCAAATACAACAGAGACTTTTTAACTGTCTTCTCTGTGTTCTTATCTGATATCATGCCGAAATATGACCGGGTCCTGATTGTCAGTGACTGTAATATTCATGTGTGATGTCCAGAAAACCCCCTGGCGAGGGATTTCTTAAACATAATCGACTCTTTCAATCTTGTACAGTCTATACTGGGCCCACATATACAGGGACACACACTTGATCTTGTTTTATCAAATAGTTTGCCTGTTTTTAACTTCGAGGTCTGTGAAGTGTTTTCCTCTGATCACATCCCTGTACTTTTTGAAGCTGCTGTGTACTGTAACTCAGTTAAACCTCCTGCTGCTGCTCGCAGATGCTGGGTTATTAACCCTTCCACTGCTGCTCGCTTCTCAGCCGCCTTCAGTCAGAACTGTGTCTCTCCCAATCCTGTGTGCGATGATACAGAGGCTCTTAGCGCTCAGTTTCTTGACACTTGTCAAACTGCCGTTGACTCTGCTGCCCCACCAAAGAGCAGGCAGCATAAAGTTAAATCCGAGCCTTAGTTGAATGAAACAACATGCACTGTCAGGCAGGAATGTCGTAGAGCTGAGCGCAGGTGGAGAAAGGATAAACTGGAAGTGTCTTTTCAAATATTGAGAGATTGTTGGCATCGTTACAATCCTCTGTGAAAGAGGCTAAAAGAAAATACTTCTCTGATATTATTGTCTTAAACTGTCACAAACCTCATGTGTTGTTTAAAGTGATCAACTCTGTTCTGAATGCACCACAGACTGTGGGAACTGAGCCCTCCCCTTCCATGTGTGAAAACTTTCTGCAATTCTTCGCTGCTAAAGTCACTTCTACCAGAGCACTTATTTCACCCCCTGCTTATGACCCCTCAGTATTTGTCCCTTGTTCTGCTGTTTTTGACTCATTTGAGCCTGTGACCCTGCCTTTTGTACAGGAGACTGTGGGGCATTTAAAGCTATCAGGCTCACCCAATGACCCTGTTCCTCCTCAACTTTTTAAGGAGGTTTTTCCCACAGTTGGGTTATATTTACACAGCATTATTAACAGCAGTCTGTCTTCAGGAGTAGTTCCTGTAAATTTTAAACATGCAGTTGTGCAGCCACTGATTAAAAAACCCAGAATGGATCCTGCTGTTATGGCTAATTTCATGTCCTTCTTTTCTAAAATCTTAGAGAAGACTGTCTACTCTCAGCTCATGGACTTTTTAAATGAACAAAATGTTCTTGAAATTTTCCAATCGGTTTTAACACAGAATCTGTGCTTTTAAGAGTTTTTAATGACATCTTTTCAGCTACTGACTCTGGTCACTGTGTAATCCCTGTTCTTAGATTTAACTGCGGCATTTGATACAGTGGACCATGACATCCTGATTGCTCGTTTGGAGCAGTAGGTGGGCATCAGGGGCTCGGTGCTGGAATGGTTCAGGCCCTACCTGTCTCATCGGACATTCTGTGTCAGCCTGTGTTTCTTTATATCTTCTCCCACTTCTCTGGAAGCACAGCATTTTCTTCCACTGTTATGCTGATGAGAGCCAGATCTATGTCCCTCTTAAAAAGTCTGATTCATTCTCCCTTAAGCCACTGTTAAATTGAAAAGATGATGTCAAGGCCTGGATGGCTCTAAACTTTAAATTTTAACAAAAACAAGACTGAAGTGATGGTCTTTGGTAATAATAATAATAATAAACTTTATTTGTATAGCACTTTTCATCCATATAAAATGCATCCCAAAGTGCTTCACAGAATAAAAGAATACAAGAACAGAAAGAATAAAAGCATATTATGACAGACAATATAGATATATATATACATATGTGTTCACACACACACACACACACACACACACACACACACATACCCACGCCCGGTGCTGAGACATGGCAGGGCACTGAGGAACCATGTGAGGAAACACCTATGGGGGCCATCCACACCGAGAAGCGCTACAGCCCACGGCCATAGGGAGCGCCGCCACAGAGACCACCCCGACACCGATGGACAGGGACAGACTCCACACTTAATGCAGAGCCGCCCCAGTCCCCCGGGCCCAGGAGGCCTCCAGGGCAACGCCCCCCATGGGCAGACTGGGCATACATCCCAGCGTGGAGGCCCCCCATGAGGAAACACTGAAGCTAAAAACTAAAAGACTAAAAATATAAGCAACAAGTAAAAGCAGGTATAATGCATAAAAATTAAAAGATTTAAGAAAGTTAAAAATGTTAAAATAGACAAGTAAATAAATAATAAATAATAGTAATAAGATTTTAAGATCAAGTGGTGATGAAATGGATGACTAAGAAGTCATGGGAAATATTAGAAATAAAAATAACATAATAGAAGAATTAAAAGTTTAAAAGAAATCAATTAAAAGCCAAATTAAAAAGGTGAGTCTTGAGCCTCCTTTTAAAAACATCAACAGTCTCTGCAGTCCTGATGTTCTCCGGCAGGCTATTCCATAGTCGAGGGCCATAATGGCTGAATGCAGCCTCCCCGTGGGTTTTTGTATTAACTCTAGGAATAATTAAAAGTCCAGTGCCGGAGGACCTCAGGACCCGCGAGGGTTGATATGACAAAAGCAGGTCAGATAAATAAGAGGGCCCAAGACCATTAAGACATTTAAAAACTAATAAAAGAACCTTAAAATCGATCCTGAAACACACAGGGAGCCAATGCAGCAATTTTAAAATTGGTGTAATGTGCTCCCGCCCTCTGGTCTTCGTCAGCACACGTGCGGCTGAGTTCTGTAATAACTGCAGATTAGAGATGGTCTTTTTGGGGAGACCAGAGAGCAGGGCATTACAGTAGTCTAAACGACAGGAGATAAAAGCATGCATCAGCACCTCCGTGTTAGCTTGAGAGAGAAAAGGGCGGACTCTGGCTATATTCTTAAGATGATAAAAACCTATTTTTGTTACATTTTTAATATGTGGAATAAAATTCAGCTCAGAGTCAAAAATGACGCCCAGGTTCTTTACACATTGTGTTGGCTTAAAATCTTGTAGTTTTGGTAAAAGTTTCTCTCTCTTGCCTTCAGGACCAATAACTAAGACCTCTGTTTTGTCCTGGTTGAGCTGTAGGAAATTATCTGCCATCCATGATTTTATATCTAAAATACAGTTAAAAAGAGCATCAATTGGCCCTGTGTCGTCAGGAGACACGGCAATGTAAAGCTGTGTATCGTCTGCGTAACTGTGGAAGCTGATGCCGTGTCTCCTGATGACGTCCCCAAGGGGAAGCATATATAGATTAAAAAGAATTGGACCTAAAATCGACCCTTGGGGCACCCCACAATTAATTTTATGTGTTCTGGAGGAACATGTATCCAAACTTACGCGAAAATATCGATCTGTGAGACAGGAGCTGAACCAGTTAAAAACAGTACCAGAGAGGCCGACCAGGTTTCTCAGTCTGTTTAATAAAATGTGGTGATCTACTGTATCAAAGGCAGTACTTAGATCCAGTAGTACCAAGACTGTGAGTTTTTGTGAATCTGCGTTATATCTAATGTCATTTAAAATCTTTAAAAGGGCTGTCTCTGTACTGTGGTTCATCCTAAAACCAGATTGGTATTTCTCTAAAATATTGATACTATTTAAAAAATCATTTACTTGATTAAAAACCAGCTTTTCTAATATTTTACTTAAAAATGGTAAGTTGGACACAGGTCTATAGTTATTAAAAATGTTGGGGTCTAAGTTACTCTTCTTCAGAAGGGGCTTCACCACTGATGTTTTAAAGGCGGCGGGGAAGACACCCGTCTGAAGAGAGTAATTTACAATATTTAAAATCTGTTCCTCAAAGAAGCCATAAAATGTTTTTAAAAGTGATGTGGGAATTGGGTCTAAAAGGCAGGTTGTTGGGTTTACTTGGGAGAAAACTCGACCAAGTGTCCTTGCATCAACCAGGGCAAAACTCTCCAGTGTTTCCTCAGGCAAAAGTAATGGTACAGGTGTGTTAAAAACTAAATTCTGTTGGGGTAAAAGACTGGATCTGATAATATCGATTTTACCTCTGAAGTGGTCTGCAAAGTCCTCACAGAGGGCATCTGATGGGGGTTTGGAAGATTTTTTAAAATTGCTATTTGTTAAAAGATCGATGGTGGAGAACAGGAATTTGGCATTGTTTTTATGGTCTGTGATGAGTCTTGAGAAATTAGATATTCGTGCCAGTTTGACTGTGTTATTGTAGATTTTTAGTTGTTCGCATAATAGTTCATAGTGAATTGTCAGTTTGTTTTTTCTCCACCTCCTCTCTGCACTCCTGCAATTTCTTTTCAGTTTTTTGATTTCGTCATTATTTCTCCACGGTGGTGTAGGTTTCGTTTTTATGGTTTTGGTTAACAGTGGAGCAACTGAGTCCAATGTTGTTTTCAGTTTGCTGTTAAAATTGTCAACAATAAAATCACAAGGTGCAGGTAAAATTTCGGCAGGAGTGCTCTTTAAAATCTCCATAAAATATGCAGCCACTTCAGAGGTAATGTAGCGTTTCCTCACCATTCTCACCGGGGCCTCCCTGTGGTTAAAACTGGTGATGTTAAAATACACACAGTAGTGGTCAGACACAGCCAGGTCAACAACAGAGGACACAACAGTGGACAGGCCATAGGTTATGACCAGGTCCAGGGTGTGTCCTCTGTTGTGAGTCGGCTGTGTGACGTGCTGTTTAAAATCCATGCAACTTAAGAGATTTAAAAATTCTTTGGACATTGGGTCCGAGCTATTATCAACATGTAGATTAAAATCACCAGTTATTAAAATTCTGTTATAGTTGGTGTGTACGATTGATAATAGTTCAGAGAATTCACTGATAAAAGAGGTAGGATGATGGTGGGGTGGTCTGTAAACTGTGATGCAGAGAATAGGAGGACTGCTAAAAACAAAGGCATGATGCTCAAACGATGTGTAACTGTTAAAAAAGACTTCATTTGAGTTCAGCGTATTTCTCGTGATAGAGGCAGTTCCACCCCCTCTTTTACCACCCCTGGTAGAAAATAAAAAATTAAAATTTGGTGGGCAAGCCTCGGTGAGAACAACTGGTGCGTCAGTGCCGAGCCATGTTTCTGTTAAAAAAATGCTGTCTACCTTGTTATCTAAAATCAGGTCGTTTATGATAAAAGTTTTATTTAAAAGGGAGCGCACGTTCAGCACGGCCAGCTTAATGTTCGTGCTGAACGTGCGCTCTTTATCACAATGTGAGGAGGTTGAAGCAGGTGTGACCGGAACTAAGTTATTTCGCTTGTTACTGGTCCATGATGAAACTGGTCTGTGAATTCTGTTTGTGATTCTGACTGTGATTCCTGCTGTATGAGATGTACTGTAGGGAGAGGTAGTGGTGCAAATATTGTCCTGTGCCACTGGGGTCACTGGGGGAGGGGCGTGTATGATGTAGGTGGGGGTGGGTGAAGGTGAGTGTAGGTGAGGTGCAGAGGGCGTGTGTATGGGTGTACTGAGTCAGGAGGTGATTGTGGTGCAGGACCGGACTGTCAGGTCAATGTTTACTGATAAAAGCCGTGACCCCTCTTGGTTTGGGTGTAGGCCGTCCGGTTTAAAAAGGTGGGGTCTGTTTAAAAAAGCGATAAAATTGTCCACATATGGAATACTTTTCCCCAGGCAATATCCCTTCAGCCACAGGTGCAGCTGGCGGAGGCGACTGGTGGTGACGTCACCGTAGCGCGGTGGGGGAAGCGGGGAACCCAGATCAACCCAGTTGATCTGGGTTCCTTGGCACAGTACGCCCAACCTATTGTTAATGATCTGGGGGTAAAAGTGGACGCGGATCTTAAGTTTGACAGCCAGATGTGATGAGGATGAGCTTCTTCCAGTTAAGGCAGCTGGCAAAAATAAAACCTTTTCTCCAGAGACAGCACTTTGAAACAGTAATCCACGCCTTTGTGATCACACGACTGGATTATTGTAATGCACTTTATATGGGGGTTAGTGGGTCCTCCATTGCACATCTTCAACTGGTACAGAACGCAGCTACACGTCTTTTAACTGGCACAAGGAAGTTTGAGCACATTTCACCAATTTTAGCTTCACTCCACTGGCTACCTGTCCATTTTAGAATTCATTTTAAAATTATTTTATTTGCTTTAAAATCTCTAAATGGTCTTGCCCCATCGTACCTCTCTGAGCTTCTGCACCCCTATACACACCCAGCCGATCTCTCAGGTCAGGAGACCAGCTGCTCCAGAGGGTTCCCAAAACTAGGCTGAAGCTCAGACAGGATCGGGCTTTTTCTGTTGCAGCTCCAAAATTGTGGAATGAACTGCCACTGCACATTAGACAGGCCTCTTCATTGTCTAATTTTAAAACCCTTCTTAAAATGCACCTTTTTTCTTTGGCTTTTCACACCACTTAGTAGGTTGTTGATTTTATGTGCAAAGATATTTTATCATTTTATCTTCTTATCTTTTTAATCTTTTTATTTATTATGTTTTAATTGTGTTTATTTTACTGTACAGCACTTTGGAAACCTTTGTGTTTATTTAAAATTGTGCTCTATAAATAAAATGGATTGGACTGGATTGGATTGTGTGTGTATGTATGCAAATTAACCTACAGACCGACAGGTGTAACCCATCAAAAATATTCTCTGTGGTTAACTGTTGACATCCCTAGCTAGGGCAATAAAAATTTCAACTCAATTATCAAAACAGTTAACACTGGCTCTGAGAGCATGGTGGAAATCTCACAAAATCATGTACTTAACACACGCACCTTCTATTCAATACAAAGTAACAGATTTCCCTCAAGACCAAAAATAAATAAATAAATCACAGAATGAATTCACAATTTGGAAAGATAAAGACATCACATAGCATCAACACATAATCCAAAACTAAGCTATCACATATAATACAGTAAATGTGTGTGTGTGTGTGAGTGTGAGTGTGAAAGAGAGAGAGAGAGTGAGTGAGTGAGTGAGAGAGAGTTTTAGTCTAAGAGCATGTGCGTGTACAAGAGTGCTTGTGTTCTGGGAGGTCTGTCTGCGTGTGTGTGTGTGTGTGCATGTGTGAGTGTGTGTGGTGAGGCATTGGCTATGATATGTGATGGGCGGTAGGAGGATGAGGGAGCTAAAATGGGTTGTTGAGGAGAGTGCTGTCAAAATCATATAATCTAAAGTACCTTTCATTACTCAGAACTATAGCAGATAATTTAAATTGCACCAAAGTAAGGCTGCAACAATTAACCAATGAAATTGAATTGCAAAACAGTTGGCAACGAATTTCGTCATCAATTAGTTGGATCTATGTTATGATGCACTGCACGCATTGTGGCAATGAAACATAAGGTGGGGACAGTAAGCCCGCCAATGCTGAGCCTTGCGTAACTCATCTGATGATTTACAGGAAATGACACCATCTCCTTTGCCTCTGGGGTAAGCGTTTGAAAAACTGCACAGACAGAGACACGGGCACAATTTAAAAAATGTAAAAACACAAAAGACAGAAATACCTTCTGTCTGTTTAATCTCTCTGGAGTTTTTGGAAAATGTCATGTCATTAGTCAGAGACAGTTTAAAATGAATACTTTATTTCTTCACAACAGAAACTTGAGCAACGTGATCAAATATATTATTGACGTATTAGTTACACTTCCATTTCATTTTCAGAGCATGACTGCATCCTGGATGTCCATTTATTTGACTTCATTTTTTTTTATTGTAGTCTCCTTGTCTGTATCAGCAGGCATCACAAAATTGAAAAAAGCATAACCAAAAATGCAGAAGCTGAAGCAACATGTCAGAATTAACCAGGAAAACACTTGCACTTATATCTACACATGAGCTAAATGCTATCAACTACCTGCTAACACTATCAGTTATTATAGTGTGGAACATATTCATCCATCCTGCAAATGAAAACAACTTACAGACCATCAGGGATACACATTCTTGCACCCAAAAGAAGGTAAATTTAGATTTACCACAGAATTAACCGTATCGGAAGGAGTAGCCTGCCTCATAATGCTGGTTAATTAGTAAATATAATGTGATTCAGTACATACCACTCGTGTTTCAGAAGCATTTTGCCCGTTGAGCTTTGCTGACTTGCTCAGATCATGTTATTGGGTCATTTTCCCTTGATTTTTGTGCTTCTACCATTGGTAAGTAAGGTTTGTGGTTAAATTGTTTCTTTTTTTTTGTCTGTTTCAGTGGCATTTATTGTTGATCCATGATCGGGAGTCTGCACAGTGTGCTTTATTTTAAAAATAAATTCTCTGTACAATTCCTCCTCTGCCTGACTTACCCGCTGTGGCTCAGGAGGTAGAGCGGTCATCCGCTCCAAGCCCTGGCCTCGGCAATCCACATACCGAAGTATTCTTGGGCAAGATACTGAACCCCAAAACGACGTGCATATGAATTCACACACCGATGGCACAGCATCGGTGTGTGAATTCATATACACGTCACTTTGGATGAAAACATCTGCCAAATAACTAATTGTAACTGCCTTCCTGTCTAGTTCGATCTGATCTGTGGAGTGACACATCATCCATCAAAAATAGACTCGGCATGTATTCTCCACAGAGCAGCAAGTAGATATGCTCCTGCGTCGCTTCTGAAACTGAGACACTAAGCACCTACTTAGAAATGCATTCACAGACTAAAAGGCAGCAGTCAGCTCCATCATATTCACTGTGGACAGAACGTGGACATTACGCACCCATTGGAAATTAGGGATTAGGCATCTCAACAGCATGTATTTGTCAGAAAACCCAAAGTACATTGTATGAGTACAATAGGGCTGCCAATTAATATTCTCAATTTGAATACATGTGGGTCTGTGTGTGTGTGTGTGTTTGTCCAGTATTACCTTTACTGCCCGTCAAAGAGGAGATCTTCCTGGGTTTGGCTCTGATATCATATATGATAGGGTACTGGAACCATGGGATCCTACAACACAGATGCTAATGTCACAGCACATGTAGCACAGGCAAAACTATTTGTTTTAGGTCTGTTGGATTTAACTATCATTGAGCTTTATGACAGTACTAGCCATTAACAGGCTACAACATAAACTGTATGCCTTGATGCCAATGAAAATACGGACATTGGCCATACCTGAACCCCGGTGAGCTCAACCCACTTTCTGGTTTGAGTTCTCTGCGTCTGTAAGATCTCCCCCCTCTCCTACCAGCGCTAACATGAAGGCAGCTGCACAACTGGTAGTCCAGGGTGCTAACAATATATTGGGTAAGTATTCTGGAGCTCCAGGGGGATTTTAACAGTTACTGACTGGATAATTTTCAGCCATCATTTCAATAGCATGTGGGCATTCTCAACAGAAGAAAAAACATGGATTTGTGTGTAGGAGAACAAGAACCCCCCCCCCCCCAACACAGTTGTTTGTGTTACATCATATAATCCATGTTATTCATCGTATCATTCATTATTCATATCAATTGTCATTATTGTGCCAAATAAATAATGCTTTTCATTTAAGCCATTATCAGACAGTGTCCTTTTGAGCTGGAAACAGATGCTTACGCTTCAGATGATGAGACTGATCTGCCATTAATTCATTAATTATTATTAAATCAGCATTAAAAAAGAAAGAATAAATTAAATCCTTCTGAGCTGAGGAAGGTTGGTGTATATCTATATTTACAAGTGCAAACATTAAACCCAAAGGTTTAATGACCTACTTCCCCTACATGTGTTCCAGTAACTATTACCGATGCATTTTGTGCTCATTCATACCTACCACTTGGTCATTCTACTTTCCCTTATCTAAACTTATTTTTGATAACATAGTAATCAAAACTGGAACCTAAACTTCACAAGCCAGAAGCCTACAGCACCCCGCAATGGTCAGAGGACGCCATGACACAGCTCCAAGGCTATCTGGTATGCTGGGACATCTTCAACAGATACTTGAACAACAGGGTCACTGTCATTACAGACCTGGCCTGCGCGATATGGCTGAAAACTGTATCATGATATAAGTGTTTTATATCGGTCAATATCGATAATTATTGATATTTTTTATGACCTATTTAAAATAAGGACCAAGAGAAAAATACATTAAATTTAAACATTTTTATTTTAGATTTAACTTTCCTCTGATTATAATACCCTCAGCTATCAAGGCAAAAAGGAAAGGAAATGTCAACACAACCATGGAAAACACTCAAATAATAAATGCAAATAAAAGTCTAAAATCACAATGAACACTTAACAATTCTCTCTTAACATTAAAGTACAAAAATACAGAATACGTGACAAATGCTTAATAAAGTGTAACAAAATAGTGCAAAGTGTGAAAATGTAAACATAGAGAAACCTGAGAAGTTTTTTTCTACAGGTTTAGTGCCAGGACGTTCACAAGCTGATTCACCTTCTGGTGAATAAAATGTTTTCAAATATGTACAGTGTTTTGTAAACATAGCAGAAACTGAGGTAGACTTGACATCTGTAACATACAAAAAACCAAACATGATAGACAGTACAGTAACATTGATTGAACTATAAAACCAGCCTAGACATATGAATAACTTTACTAACTCTTCTTACTCTATTTTTATTGCAAGTTTAGTGCTAGAAAGTTCACAAACTGATTAATCTTCTGGTGAATAAAGTGTTTTAAAATATGTGCAGTGTTTTGTAAACATAGGAGAAATTAAAATAAAACTGAGGTAGACTTTACATCTGTAACACAGAAAACAAATGGCAGTCTTAGAAAAGTACTTTCGGCCAGGTATAACATAACGTGGGTCAAGCACGTGTAAGAGATCTTTATAACCTGGCTTCTCCACAGTGCTCAGCTGAAGCATGTCTTTAGCTATATGATATGCCACTGCCTCCGTTATGTCTTTGTACCTTTTAGATGATTTGTCATAAGGCACTGAAGCAGAGTACCTCTCCATGGTGGTCTGCTGCTTGTGCGGTGGTGCTACAGTTGCAGATGTTGTTGGACGTTGGCGAATATGGCTGCGCTCCAAAGGGTGAGCGCGGCTAAGGTGGTATAACTAGTTTGTGGTATTACCGGTCTTGTGGGGACGACGGTCTTGCATAATTTACAGACCACATTGGTCTGACTACGGTCCGACATAAAATCCAAAAAACTGCAATATTGGCAAGCTGACTTTCCCTGTTTTATCAACAATTTCTTCGCTCACTGCAGCGCTCATTCTCTATTTGTCATCTCACTCCACGCAAAGAATCAAACACGAGATGAGATGGCGCAACTGAACATGATACTGTTACATGATTGGCTGTTAGCGTGTCACTCCCACTGATCAGTGATTACTCCCTACGTTGCTAGGTTACCAGAGAGCAAGTGCCTTTGCTCATGCAACCAACCTTGCTTTGCAACTTCTGGTTTCGTCCGGCGAAGAAAAAAAATTATTGAATGTTTTATCGAACGCATTTTTTTACTGATATTGATTACGATATTGTAACAATTACTTCCTACACTGCGCACACACACACATGCATGGAAATGACAGCTAATCTGTAACTTACAACTAAGAGAAAGGAAACACCAGACAAACGCTGCTTACGATTATTGCAAGATATATCATTATCGTTTTATCGCGCAGCCCTATTACAGACTATAACAATCTCTGCATAAATACCACTATCCAGTCAAAACAATATGGAAATATCTCAACTCTAAACCCTGGATCATTCCTCAAATAACACTGGTCTGGAAGAGATGCATAAAGCTCTCAAGCTCAAAGACTGGACTGGTCTCAAGGCAGCAAACAACAAAAATCAAAAGCGTGATTCTGAAAGCAAAAGTGATATTTAAGGACAAACTGGGACATGAATATGGCAACATGACCACTTAACAAGCTTTCCAGATGGTGAAATCCCTGACAGGATGTGAATCCAAGCACACTCCATCAACATCAACTGAGATCTTTGCACCACTAAACTGAAATTCAGTTTCTGCCCCATGTACCTTATACATAATGTTGCTGCCACCGCCAACACCACCATCAATAACAATAATGGTTATAATACTGATGATGACAACAACAACAATAACAATAATAATAAAGAAAAAAGTATTGGTATCAGTATCGGCAGATATCCAAAATTCAGGCATAAGAAGGTATAAAAATCAAGAATCAAGCACTGGCACACTGAAACTTCATCACTGGTGACATAACTTCAACTACATTTACATATTTCTCAATAGTTGAATATTCTTGCTGTCACTTCTCTAGCATTGCACAATAGTGTGCAACTGGCATTTTGTGACCATCCTCCTCAAGCTGAAGGAGGAAAGTTCAGACCTATACATCATACTAGGGCTGTCAACGAACATTCTAGATTCAAATATATATTCAAATTGTAAAATAATCCATAATTGTGAAAATGAATATTCAATTGTGAGAATAAAATCAGCACAGCCACAGCAGACGCACTGAAGACACTGCATGACGGGCAGAAGACACAAAACCAGATGTTCTGTTCTTGAGTAACTAGTTGTTTTTACCTGGAAAATTTGTTGAAGTCAACATATTTAAATCTGTCTGGTCATAATGTGAAAAACAATTTCAGAGTTAGATGTGAAAATATTCTGCCTCGACACAATTTTTCGCTGATGATCTTTGATATCCTCCCTCTCTCTCACGCCTCTCCTGAATCGGTAATTAAGAGTGTATTTCAACCAATCCAGATTTTCAGTGAAGGTACATTGATGGTGTACAAACACCTGTAGTCATTATATTACAGCCTGTTTCGTCGCTGCGAGCTGCTTTGTGGTTGTCAAGGCATATTCTAAATTCAAATTTACATTTAAATTTAAAAAATCCATATATTTGTTTGTGAAAATGAAGATTTGAATTTGGAAAAAAAAGCAGCACTGCATTGGAAGCACTGGATGACCAGCAGGAGTCACAAAGCCTGTTTCTATTGTCCAGTAATTACTTTTTTCTGTTTGTTTGTTTGTTCTTTTTCTTAACCAGGAAAATCTGTCGAAGTCCCATATTCCACCTCCACACACCATTTCCCCCACTGCTTCTCTGATGTCCGGCCTCTCACTCTTCTCCTGATTTAGTGAATTAAGAGTTTATTTCAACCAATCCAGCATTAGTTATGATTATTAGAACAGAGAAAAGATTAACCAAGAAAAGCATTTGGTGACTTGTTTTTGTTGCATTTGTGTGTTTTACAATGACAAAATTACAGTTCTTGTGAATCTGAAAATGTCAGTGGCAAAACACTTTTAATGGACATAAAAACATTGGCAGTGCACAAACACCCAGAGGGATTAAATTGTAGCATGTTTTGAGGATGTCAGCTGATGTGCTCTCGTTCAACACTGAAAAAACTTTGAAAATTGTTGTCTCAATGGGACAACAGTGTCCATATCAGATAGTGATTGACTGGAATTGCTCCCGTTTGTCTCAGGCAATGAAGTCTTCCAGGACATGTGGACACCAACACGAACTGGAAACTCTGCACACAAATCATCAATTTCATTGATTGAAAAAGTAATGTAGGTCAAGCTGAAACAAGCGCATAATTGTACATACATAATTTTGTAACGTGTAGGTATGTAGATCTTTTAAAAGACATGTTTATTTTGAAATCATATACAATCAGTATGTCTTGTGTTGGTTTTCCCTCTTACAGATGTAATGTGCAAAAACAGATATTTGAATGGTTCAAACCTACGTGTTTTTTTTAGAAGGAATTTAAGAAAAAATCATAATTTTTGGCCAATTTTGACAGTCCTAGTATGCATATAGTTGAAAGCAGTTATTGTAATTTGCTGTGGCATCAGCTAAATAAATGTAAAGTAAAAGAAAACTTTTCATTATTTGCCATGCACCACTTCATCTACTCTCTTTCCCTTCATCTCTGGCTCATGCTATGCAAGACTTGAGACTGATGACCAAAAATCAGAAATGACAAATAACAATGTGTGACCGTGACACTAAATATGGGATCAAGTCTCTTAATAAATCTGCTGATCCTACCTGAAATGCAGCCCCTCAGCAAGAATAGTGTCCATCTGCATCCCTCCAATCCTATTGAAGATGATGGCTCTGTGACCACCCTCCACTGAGATACAATCACACACACAAATGACTAATATGAATAATATAATCAGGATTTAACTACAAGAGTCTCCGGAACAAAACTTTTACAACCTAAAATGTGCTACATTGTTATTCAGTCTGGGAACCATTTAATATGCCATGAATGAAAACAGACAGAAAAACAGCAGACACAGGAAGACAAGACAATTTAAAGGGGAAGCTATCCAGAAAGGTAACTCTAGGAAACATAAAAATGGGCTCTTTTGGTCTGCATGCTATAAATAGCTTCATCTGATTTTGCAAGGAATTGGACCCTGTGACTGGTATTAAAAATAACTATATAGAAATAGCCAATCTTCTTGCTGATGATCTCCATTTTTTCTGCCACTGTGCTCGCTTTTTGTAACCTGCCTACCGTAACAACTTAATTTCCCCCGATGTGGGATCAATAAAGTCCTATCTTATAGATGCATCTGCATTACATTGAGATTGTCCCGTAAAAGCTAAAAACTCCTTGTAGTACATTTAATTGCATGAATTTTCTGCAGTGCATTTTTTCTTTAGGGTTGCGTCTGTGTTGTCTACCTGACAAACATTTTTTCTTAATTTGCCGTTATTTTTAAAGGCAACACATATGTTGTATACTTGCTTAAGTTTTTGTAAGTTGTTGTACATCAACATCTCTCAGCCACTATTGTGGCTCAGTGTCTTGCTCAAGGAGTTTGAAATACTGACACAGGTTAAAGAACAATCGTTACGCTTAATGGCTTGCTCACTCTACCAATTGAGTTACTCCAGCCTAATAGCTGGAACTCAGCAAGAAGAACCACATAGAACAACCAATGGTCAGTGGCATATTCTTGTCATTGTAATCTCCTGGTGGTTTGGTGGATCAATACTATGTGGGGGCATGAAGCATCTGCTTGAATCTGTCACACATTGAGAGCTTGATAAAAGTGTGTTTACCTGTGTAGGTGGCTTCTTTAATGCCATATGTCAAAGCACCAGCTCCAAGCAGCAGCTTCAGCCCAAATCCTGCCCCTCTTCCACCAGATGAAGACATATGACTTGCGAGATCCCTCAGGTGCTGGACGAGGCGCTAGTTTGTGTGTGTTTGTGTGTGTGTGTGTGTGTGTGTGTGTGTGTGTGTGTGTGAGATGGGAGGGGCGGGGTAGACAAACAAGACATGTTAAGACATCACTCTCAGTTAAAGTCATGTTGGCCTTTTTTCACGTCACAGCTCATCCTACAATTAGATCAGGGGACAAAGAATAAGTGGAAACGGAGACTCATTACATTGGGGACGTGGACAAACTAGTGTTAAGCATTACTGTGTGTCAATACTGGCTCATTTTAACTGTGGGTGCTTCTTCCACCCTGTTTATATGAGTAGAGGATATTAGTTTGACAACAGCCACAAACTGAGGTCATACAGTGCGACCTTGCTACAAGCGACGGCTTTTCGTTTGGCGATGCACGAGCAAACAGAACAGTGCGATATGCTAACTGGCCTGACAGGGTTGACAGAGTTAACGGTGATTTATTATCAGATCACTAGTCACCTTCGTGGGAAATAAATATGTCACTAAGTATCCACACTTAACAGTGTAAGAAGTCGTTACTTAAAATGGTTTCGCCAGTAAAAGTGACCTTACATTCGGCTCCTTATTCGCCATGCTGTTGTACGTCAAACGCCAAGGTCAGTCCCACTCGTGATGCAACGCAAAGTCTACTGGGATAGTGATGTGTCGGTCGCGAACGAAACGGCTCTCAGAGCCGGCTCTTTGAAGTGAACGATCGTAGCCGGCTCCTGCCTGCGAGCCGGAGCGGGAGCCGCTTTGTTTTTTTTGTTTTTTCCTCGACTTTTTTTTTTACGTTCGAGCTGCACGTGATTCGTCAACTTCATGATGTGTGGTGGCTTCTGTGTGTAGGCAGTGAGCAGGGGGACGGGGTTACAGACACAGCGCGCGCGCACACACACAGCACACACGCAGAGCCGTGACAGACAATACGCTGGAAAGGTGAGAAAATGAGTGACTGCAGGAAATGCAGTAAAATTTGCTATAAAGTATGTTTTGTACATTAATAATTAATTTTACACAGAATTTTACATTATTTTGGTAATAAATTTATTTAAGCAACAAAAAATCTGAGGAGCCATTGGGGAGCTGAAAGAGCCGGTTCTTTTATGAGAGCCCAGCCTGAGAACAGGCTCTCTTAAAAGAGCCGGAATTCCCATCACTATACCGGGAAATGTAGTTCGACAGCATGGAATCATTCTTCTTCTTTGAGGTTTTATGGCAGCTGGCATCCACGATGTTGCATTACTGCCATCTTTTGGTTTTAATCTTTATCCATTTTAAGGGGAGATCTCGCAGCATCTCCCTCCAGCCACCTGTCTGGTCCAGTCGTCCTTAGAAAGAGAAATATCCATTTCCTCCCTTGCACATTGTCCCCACACTCTAATATTTCATATGATGAATAGTATACTGTCAAAGTTACTGTGACCAATTCTCAGCGTGCTTGGTACAACTTGCTCTTTCGTCTTGTTTCCTCTATTTCTTAAAATACCCACTTTGTTTTGTATTGCATATAAATGTATCCCTTTTAGAAGAAGAATCGGGGGGAGACATTCCCCTTTATTTGTCACACACACATGGTCGGAAACACGGCACACGGAGGTGAAATTTGCCTTCCGCTTTTGACCCATCCTGGTCGTCCCTCCTCCGCGGCAGACCAGGAGCGGTGGGCAGCCAGACCGGCACCCGGGGACCCATTCTGTTGCGTCACCATTGGTCAGGTGGTGATCTTCTTGCATGTTTTTAGTGGGGGTATATTTTTACGGAGGATACCCCAGGTGAACACATGCAAACTCCACACAGAAAGGCCCTCCTCGAGCAGCAGGCACCGAAGCATGGTGGAGGACACACCCGGTGCCCGCAGCGAGATTCGAACCCGGGACCTTCTTGCTGTGAGGCGACAGTGTTGCCACTGTGCCACTGTGCCACCGTTTTACTGCATTATCCCAGTGCTGTTGCCACTGTTGAGTCCTTTCCGTCCACACTTCCCCTCTCATTTTTAGACTTTAGACTTAAGACAAACTTTATTGTCATCCAGTAGACAGCAGGTGTACACCGAACGAAATCTCGATTTCAACAAGGTCAGCACAGGGTTGAAAATATTTTTAAAAATAAAAAAAAAATAAAAAATGTACAGGTATTTCTAAAAGTATGTTTTTTCAACAAGTGTGTTTATTAGTTTCAGAAATAGTCACACTAACAATCATAGGTGCAGAACAAAATAATCACAGTGTGGCTTGTCAAAAGTAAGGTATGCAAGACAGGGCAGTAAGTATATTATTTGAATAGTCCAACACATAGGTCATCCTTCAGAATACCAGTGGTACACACAATAGTCTAGTTGTCCCCTCGGGAAAGGCATTTCAGATTTAAGGAAAAGGAACAACAACAAACAGACATGACACAGTTGTTAATGGTTACATACAGGGGGAGCAAGCCTCCAATGAGTTCCTTCCCTCTAAAAACACCATGAAGGATCTCCACATGTTCTCAAAGATGGGATATTTACTCTTTAACGTGAAGGTGAGTTTTTCCATTGCAAGTGATTCCAACAGTCCTGCAAGTCAGGCACTTATACTAGGTTTCGTTGATGAATCCCAGGATTTGGCTATGATATATTTAGCTTGTAGCACGCAAAAAGTGATCATACATTTTTTTGCTTTGCTAAGACTATTATTCATTGGAAAGACACCAAGAATACATAATTTGAGTTCTACTGAAAGTTTTGTGCCTGTGACATGCAGAATCATATCTATCACCTCACTCCAAAAAGCCTAAATCTGTGGGCATTCCCATAGGCAGTGGTATAATGTGCCTTTTCTGCCACATTTGTAGCAAGTGTCAGGATTATTGGGATTGAATTTGTTTAGCTGGGTCAGTGTTACATATATTCTCATTATCCACTTATATTGAAGTAATTTAAACTTGGTATTTACTGACTGTGCTTGAGATTTTAGGCAAATCTTTTGCCATTCTTCAATTGAAATTTCTGTATTTAAGTTTTCACACCATGCCAATCTCTTATTATCTGAGGAAGCCTTTGATCCTTCCATGATTACTGCATAAAAACTTGAGGTCAGTCCTCTTTTTGGATGTTGATTTGCCGCTATTTCCTCAGTGGGGCTAAGAGTAGGTAGTGATAGTGATTTCTGAGTCTTCAGTATATAACTCCTTATCTGTAGATATTTAAAAAAGTGTTTTGTTTGGATGTCATGTTTTCGTTTCAAATCTTCAAATGACATAAGAATTTTATTGTTAAATAAATCTGCTATTTTACTAAGGCCTTTGTTTGCCCATATTTTAAAGCCCAGATCTTGTTTGCCTGGGGTAAAATTACTGTTGCCCCAGATTGGTGAAAATTGTGATAATACAGGTATTTCATTTATATATTTATGGACCTTATACCATACAACGATCGTGTTTTTAACAAAGGGGTTATGTGTTACTGACTTAAATTCTTTTAATTTAGCTGAGTATAAATATGAATTGAGTGGTAAAGGGGATGATGTATTTCTTTCCATACTCGTCCATGATCGTGGCAGTTCTTGTGAGAACCAGCAAGAGAAAGTAGTGAGTTGGGCCGCCCAGTAATACCATAGGAGGTTTGGGAGTTTCAGCCCTCCTCTGTCATAAGGGAGATAAAGCAGAGATAAGCGAAGTCTAGCCCGTCTGTTGTTCCAAATGAAATTACAAAACATGCCCCTCATCTTTGAAAAGAAATTAGCAGGAGGGCTAAGGGGAATAGAATGAAAGAGGTGAAGAAATTTCGGAAGAACATTCATTTTAAGTATGTTAATCCACCCTATCATGGAGACTGGTAGTGTCGACCATCTATTAATAGATTCCGACACTGATTCTATCACTGGATTATAATTAGACTCCACTAAATCATCGATTTTAGGAGTAATTCTAATACCAAGATAAGTGAAATTGTCCCTAACTATTTTGAATGGTGTTTGTATTGGGGGATTTGTTCTTTCTGAATGCTTAAGAAAAAGGATAGCAGATTTAGATTTGTTAACTTTGTAACTGGAGAGTTCACTAAAAGAGCTAATGGTGTTAAACAAGTGATGGAGTGATATTTGTAGGTGGGATAAGAAAATGACAATATCATCCACAAATAAGCCTATTTTGTTATCAGTTTCATTTATTTTAATGCCCAAAATATTCTGGTTACTCCTAATGGCAATAGCCAAGGGTTCAATTGCCATCACAAACAGAAGAGGTGAGAGGGGACAGCCTTGGCGCGTGCCTCTTGAAAAATTGAAAGGTTTGGATATAATATCATTTGTTAATACAGATGCAACCAAGTTGTTATATAAAACTTTGATCCAGTTGGAGAAATTATGACCAAAGCCAAAATGAGCGAGTATTTCATGGAGATATGGATGCTCAACTCGATCAAACACTTTTTCTGCGTCTAGTGACAGTACTGCGGTATCTGGATGTTCCGCCTTGGCATAGATAATATTAAGAACCCTGCGGATGTAGTGGGTCTAATTCTGCGTTGTGTTAGTTGATCACCGACACACTTCTGAGTGGTCACCATTCAATTTTTATTGTCTTTCGATACCTGCATTATGAAGGAGAAACATTTACACATGTTGACAGGTTCGCTCAAACAGGCTCTTTGTGCTCTTTCTTTCTAGAAAAAGTCCGGGCGGAAAGAGAGAAAGTAAGATGCACAATAACATAAACCAAAGATAAATAAATTACAAACTGCATCAACTTAAAATAATTTCTATCAAAGAAATGAAACAATTAGATAAACTGTACAAACTCACATACCTGCATTATGAAGGAGAAACATTTACACATGTTGACAGGTTCGCTCAAACAGGCTGTAGTATCTGCTCTTCTGCAGGAAACTCTTACCTCCTGGGCTTGAGGAATCTTTCCACCCGTATATAACGTAAACCTTTAACATAAACGTTGAGAGGCCATGACCGTATTAGGCACTCTTTTATTTTGCAGTATATGCTCTGCCATAACCATATTAGGACTTCTTCAACCCTTCTGTGTTAGTTGTATGAACACAACTCCCCTATATAATTCATGTCTGAGATGCTGTATGTGTGTGTTGATTCTATTGGCTGAAACCACCCAGACATAGCATGCTGTCTGAGATGCTGTACTTGCTTTAATAAACCTTTTTATATATGAACAAGACAGTATCGGCGGAGAACTTCTTCATCATCTTCACTTCATTGCTGAATCAATTATACACAACAAGGCTCTTTGTGCTCTTTCTACATTATGGAGAATCACAACACATCTCCATTACCAACCATTCTCAATAGCACACCCTAGCATGACAAGCTAGGTAGCAGTCCTGCAACACACAGAGACCGCAACAACTTCTCCTCCAAATACTGAGTTTATACATGACTAAAAACAACATAACATTTCTATACCATAAAACTATGACTACACCAACTTTCCAAATGTTTTTAAGTAACCTACGTTCACATTTAAAACCATTAAACACTGAAAATACAGAGCATAGCAAAACTGCGTACCTTTCTAGAAAAAGTCCGGGCAGAAAGAGGAAGCAAAACCCTGCGAAACGCGGGAAATACAGTTTTAGAAAATTAAATATTTGCGTTACTCCCTATCACACTCAGACCCTTTCCTCAATGTCTTTGTGCTTAAAACATGAACATTAGCATTAACAACCATACAATTTTCGTTGCAGTATATTGATAGCTCTGGAGGAAGTAAGAAAAATGTCAGCCAAAACACTGCCCTTCAAAATAAAAGCTTGCGCTTCCTTGCCTCGTTCATAATATAGTGCAACAACATCACACTATTACACGGACATAGTGGAAGGCTTGACGCCCCCTAAGAAACCCATTTTGGTCTGGATCAGAGAGAAAAGGCAGGTATCTTTCAAGCCTTCGTGCCAATATTTTAGCAATAATTTTAGCGTCAATTTCTAAAAGTATGTTTAAAATAAACAGCAGAGTATAATGATATATACAGTATCTGAAATAGAACAGTGTGAAGAATAACCTGCAGGAATATGCAGTAATTTAAAAATAAGCAGCATAAATATATACTAAGGTTAATTTAAGTGCAGTTGTGAAGAATGACCTGAGGTGGTTACAATGGTGCAAAAATACTCATTTAGAGTTCAGCAGTCTGATGGCCTGGGGTAAAAAACTGTTACAGAACCTGGTGGTCCTGCACCGAATGCTGCAGAACCTCTTTCCAGAGGCCAGCAGAGAGAACAGACTATAGTGGGGGTGTGAGGAATCCCTGATATTTTTTCTGGCACGAGACAAGCAGCGTTTAGGTGCAATGTCCTGAATGGAGGGGAGAGAAGTACCAATGATTTTCTCCGCTGTCCTCACCACTGTCCTCACGTTCTTCCAGTCAGTAGCACTTCAGCCTCCACACTACACAGAGATGCAGCTGGTCAAGATGTCTCTATGGTGCTTTTAAAGAATGTAGTGAGGATGGGCGGGGGCAGGTGGGCTCTCCTCATCCCGCGTAGAAAGTGCAGGTGTTGCTGTGCCCTTTTGACCAGTGACACGGTGTTCACAGACCAGGTGAGGTCGTCTGTGATGTGCACCCCCAGGAACTTGGTGCTGCTGACCACCTCAACAGCCATGTTATTGAGGAGAAGTGGAGCATGACTGAGCTGGTGCTTCCTGAAATCGACAATGGTCTCTTTGGTTTTATCCACATTCAGGACCAGGTTATTGTCTTTGCACCAGCCCACCAGCTGCTCCACCTCCTTTCTGTAGGCCAGGTCGTTGTCGTCCTTGATGAGGCCCACCACTGTTGTGTCATCTGCAAACTTCACGAAGTGGTTGCTGGCTGTGTCATCAGGGTGAACAGCAGAGGGCTCAGGACCCAGTCCTGAGGGGAGCCTGTGCTGAGGGTGATGACACAGGAGGTGTTCTGTCCGACCCGCACCGACTGAGGTCTTTCGGCGAGGAAGTCAAGCAGCCAGTTGCACAGGGGGGTGCTGAAGCCCAGGGGTCCCAGTTTTTCTACCAGATGCTGTGGAATGATGGTATTGAACGCTGAACTGAAGTCCAGCAACAGCATCCGCACATGAGTGTTTTTCTGCCCCAGGTGTGCAAGGTTCAGGTGGAGAGCTGAGGAGATGGCATCCTCAGTGGAGCGGTTAGGTCGGTAGGCAAACTGTAAGGGGTCGAACGTGGGAGGGAGATGATATGCTCTCAAAGCACTTCATCATAATGGGAGTGAGTGCGATGGTCCAGAAGTCGTTGAGTGTTGTGGTCTGAGTTTTCGTTGGCACTGGGATGATGGTGGCAGACTAAAAGCATGATGGGACTTTGGCTTGATACAATGAGGTGTTAAAAATATCCGTTAGAATGTAAGCAGCTGATCTGCACATTCTCTGAGCACCCGTCCAAGTATATTGTCAGGACCCAGGGCCTTCCGTGAGTTGACTCTTCTCAGAGACCTCCACACATCAGCTGTGTTGAGACAGAGTGCCTCATTTTCAGGGATGTTTCAAGAGCTGGAAGGCCTCCAGTGTCGACAACAGACGAGGAGCGGCTTTTTTGGCAGCTATTTGACCCAGACAGATGGGTTGAGGCTGGCTGCAGGACTACAGTCCAAAGAGGCTGATAGTTGTTTGGCAAAAACGTCTCGGCTAATAATAAAGTGAAAACACTTTCGATGGCCATTTGAAAGTCTCTACAGAAACCCTCTTACATGATTCAGCTTTAATGGTTAAAGAAAAGAAGAGTTTGGCTTTGACTTTGAAAAAGTTATGCGGTTTAGCGTGGCAAGCAAAAGTAGACAAAAGATTAAAATAACACCCCAACAGGCGGGAAAAAGACAACCGACGAGCAAAAATTAAAGAACAAGTAAAGACTGGTCTCGAACAAAGAAGTGAGACGAAGAGACAAAGAAGACGTCATTGATCCTTTCTGGTCCAGTCGCGATTGGCAGCCCTTCCATCCACTCCGTGTGTGTTGTGTGCTATTTTGTACTTTTTGAGCTTTCAGTGCTCTTTTTTTGTGTCGCTGATTACCCTCTATCCTATGGGTATGGATTTTAACAAGCCTAAACTTGTTTATTCAAGGAACCAACTGGTCGCTCTGCAAAGTCCCGTGCCGGTGCCCCAGTTACCTGACCAGGTGAGGAGGCCATATCGAGGCTACAGTACAGGCGCTAAGCTAAAGGCTAAGCGGCCAGCGAGAAAGTCGAGATACAAGACCTCGGTACCTTTGGTGATCATGGTAAATGTGGACTCACTACCAAACAAAATCGATGAACTGGCTGCGCTGGTGAAAAATGTCAAGACTTACAGGGAGTGCAGTTTGCTGTGCTTTTCTGAAACGCAATTCAAAACAAACATCTCGGATGCTAATGTGGCGCTACCCGGCTTCAGCACAGTCAGGGCAGACAGAGACACAAAAGCCTGCAGGAAGAGAAAAGGAGGAGGACTCGCTATATACATCAACACAAGGTGGTATAATCCTGGGCATGTAAGCACCAAAATCTCCATCTGCTGCAGGGACATTGAACTTATGATGGTAAGTTTGCATCCTTTTTATTTGCCCAGAGAGTTTGGACACGCCATTGTTGTTATTGTTTACATCCCTCCATGGCCAACGCGAAGGTAGCGTGTGACGTCATCCACTCCGCTGTTGCCAATCTACAAACACAGCATCCTGAGGCCATTGTGTTGATCTCTGGGGACTTTAATCACGTGACTCTGGACACAACGCTACCTGCTTTCTTCCAGTATGTGGACTGTAACACCAGGGGAAATAGGACTATTGACACTGCACTGGGGAAAGCAGACCACAATCTGATTCTACTTCAGCCTCACTATAAACCAAGAGTGAGGAGGCTACCCACAACCGTACGCTCATTCAGGAAGTGGTCTCCTGAGGCAGAGCAGGCTCTGAGAGATTGCTACTATTGCAACTTCAGACTGGGATGTACTGCAGGGGTCACACGGCGAGGACATTGAAGGGGCTGTGAACTGCGCAACTGACTACATCAACTTCTGTATGGACACTGTTGTTCCCCTAAGGACCGTGCGCTGCTATGCTAACACAAGCCCTGGATCACTAGTGACATCAAGGGCCTTCTAAATCAGAAGAAGGGGGCTTTCAAGGACGGTGATCAGCAGGAGTTTAAGCGCATGCAGAGGGAACTCAGAGTCCAGCTCAGGGAGGTGAAGGAGCAGTACGGAAGGAAGCTGAAGCAGAAGTTGCAGAACAACAGCATGAAGGAGGTGTGGGACGGGCTGAAGATCATCACCGGCTGCAGCTTGAAGCGGGGTGCCACCATTGAAGGAGATGTCGGGAGAGAGAATGAGCTGAACAACTTCTTCAACAGGTTTTACCTCCCCAACTCATTCACACCTCAGAGCACTGCACCCCGCTCCCCACCCTCTGCTCTCCCTCTCGACACCAGCAGAGAGGAGACCATCCCCCCACCCAAAATCACACCAGCCCAGGTGTTCGGAGAGCTGAGGAGGCATCATCCCAGCAAGACAGCGGGTCCTAATGGAGTATCCCCTCGAGTGCTGAAGGCCTGCGCGTTGGAGCTGGGAGACCCCCTACAGCCCTTCTTCAACCTGAGCCTGGAGCAGGGGAGGGTCCCTCAGCTGTGGAAAACATCCTGCATCATCCCAGTCCCAAAGAGACCACAAACTGAGGAGCTGAATGACTTCAGGCCAGTCGCCCTGACATCACATGTGATGAAGACCATAGAGTGGCTGCTGCTACACCACCTGAGGCCACAGGTGCACCATGCCCTCGATCCTCTGCAGTTTGCTTACCAGGAGAAGGTGGGAGTGGAGGACACCATTGTCTACTTGCTACACCAATCCCTCTCTCACCTGGACAGAGGCAGCGGTGTGGTGAGGATTACATTTTTGGACTTCTCCAGTGCCTTCAACACCATTCAGCCCCTGCTCCTCAGAGATAAACTGACAGAGATGGGAGTAGGCTCACACCTGGTGGTCTGGATTACAGATTATCTGACAGGCAGAACTCGGTATGTGAGACTGGGGGGCTGACGGTCTGACACCGTGGTTTGCAGCAGAGGAGCACTGCAGGGACCATGCTCTCTCTCGTGCTCCAGGCCGGTTCACCCTGTACACATCGGACTTGCAGCTGGATGATAAGATGGACTGGATTGCCAACACAGATGCTCTGTGCAGGAGAGGACAGAGCCGACTGTACTTTCCCAGAAAGCTGCCGTCCTTCAACATCTGCAAAAAGATGCTGCAGATGTTCTACCAGACTGTGGTGGCAAGTGCCCTCTTCTATGCAGCAGTGTGCTGGGGAGGCAGCATCAAATAGAGGGACACTACACGTCTGGACAAACTGGTGAGGAAGGCAGGCTCTGTTTTGGAACTGGACAGCCTGACATCTGTGGTAGAGCGACAGGCGCTGAGCAGGCTCCTGTCAACGAAGAAGTGAGCACTTGACGCACGCTGTAGGGCGTATAATTTTGGCGCTCCAAGGCGTGTCTTGTGACGAACAGACCTTCGTGCATGTAGAATGATTTATAGGTGAATGCTGTGATTTCATCTTATAGAGAGTCAACATTAACTAATGATTGCGTGCGATGGACTCATCTGCTTCTCACTATGGTCAATCACATGTTTTAAATGATCAGCTTTTCAATATTATTTCAACATCGTTCACAACATGTCAGACACCTTTTGATGAATAATGAAAACATTCTTCAATACTCACACTAACATATATGATAACTAATTGCATAACTAACTAATAGAACAAAGAAACAAGGAAAGGCAGATTATATTTGGTGAATTAAGCGTTACTAATTATAATTGTCTCATGTCATGTATCTGAAACCTAACTGTTTCTAGTCTCCAAATGGCAGTATGGTTCCATGGTAGAAACCAGATTAAAAAAGAATGATTATGAGAGCTAAGATCATAGTTTTGTCATTTAACAAGCTAGAAACACGGGAAAAACATTGATACCATACACATTATGAATTTACTGCTGTAGGAACATCCAAACTTTAATCAAACATATAGATTCATTATCCTGATGTGATAGAAAAGCAAGCACACAGTCACACAAAACAGTTTGCTACAGGAATGTCTGATTTACAACTTGTCAATGTTATCTGATTGTTGGGGTCTCTCTCAGGCCTACAAACTGTCCATTCAGACGTTTTTAACACCTGCATCTGATGTGGAGCTGTAAAAACAGTATTAGCATCTCCAGGAAGACAGTTTAACTGATAGGCAATCCTTTGTAGTTGAACGCCTTTCGTTTCCAGTCCTCCTGAAGGAATTGGGGGGAGGAAAACTTCAGGCCAGGCATCACGTCTCTCTGCATCAGCACCTTTCTGTAAACAGCCAAAATGATAATTAACTCCTCGCAGCTGGAACTGCAAGGGAGAAGGGTCAGTGAGAGGGCAGTTCTGCTACATAAGAGGCAGCTCCCTTAAACATGTCTCAGTCAGTGCACTCAAAACAGTCCCACAGTGCCTCCATAGCCCTCCCAGACCACACCCTCACCTGCCTCACTGAAGGTTTTTCTCTGATCAGCAGGGGCTTGTATGCAGGAATTAGCATAACAGACAGATGGTCTGAAGAGCCAAGGTAGGGGCAGGGGGCTGCTCTAAATGCATCTTTGATGTTTGTGTAGGCCTTGTCTAGTGTGTTCAACCCCAGCAGCAATGAAGAAGCCCTCGGTGTGAGTGGATTGCAACTCACTGATAGTCCGGTAGAGAACACACATAGCCTCCTTTGTGTTAGCGCTGGGGGCACATACACAGCAGTGATGGAAACTACAGTAAATTCCCTGGGCAGATAGAATGGTCTGTAGAGTACAGTCAAAAGCTCAACGTCCTGTGAGCAATAGCTTGAGACATACTTAGTATTAGACAATACTCTTCCTTGAACCGACACCTTACCGTGGTGGAGGAGTACCCGAATGTGGCGATGCAACGAGGGTTATATTTTACTTTAGTTGGTTATAAATGTCCAACAACGCCACCTAGGGGCATTTCACCCCCAGGAAAGATGCTAGTACTGACCACAGGTCACACAGGTTCGACAGACACCAGAGACTGATGTGATTCCACAATAGTATGCACAAATGAAAATTTATTAGTAACAACTTTTTGATAAAAAGGCACAGGGCTGAGGGCTCACCAGGCAGAGATGACTAGCTGAGGGGGAAGGAGAAGGGTCCTGACACTGCACACCACACATGAGAAAACAAACACACACCATTGACGGACACCCAAGTGCACTACTACAAGGAGTGAAAGGACCACCACCGCGGGGGGGGGGTCAGTCAGCCACTCACCACACCGTCCCAACAGCACCTGCCCAATAAACAGACACAAATTAATTAACAAAGAACATATATTAAGGAATAACTAAATAACCCAAATCCCAAAACCTACTAA
The DNA here is from genome assembly GCF_051107435.1 of Chaetodon auriga. Classification (NCBI taxonomy): domain Eukaryota; kingdom Metazoa; phylum Chordata; class Actinopteri; order Chaetodontiformes; family Chaetodontidae; genus Chaetodon; species Chaetodon auriga. Next base: position 1,172,144 of record NC_135076.1, read on the forward strand.
ACAATAACTAATGATAAAAACGAACTGCAAACCATAAATACCATACAAAAATAAGACCATATACAAACAAGGACAACTAAATTGATAAGGCTTAAAAATAAAAGACCCAAAAACCAGACAAAAGGAGAAAAAGAACTAACAATAACAATAACAATAACAATAACAATAACAATAATAAAACAACTGCAAGCGAGCAGTAGCAAAAGTGCAGCGACAGAACAGCAGTAGTGCAGCGACCGCTCCAGAGGTGGAGGCACTTCTACAGGACAGGTGCAGCCTCCCAGGTAGCAGGCGAGGTAGCCGTGAAGAGACTCAGCTTAACACTGCAAGCAGAAACCAGAGTCAGTCCTGCGCGGCACCGCGTAAGGGACGCCAGACAGAAACGCGTCAGCCTACCTCAGGGATCCAATGCAGTGCGTGAATTATTACGCACAGCTCCGCGCCACACGCGCACTCCCAGCCCCCCACCTCCGGCAAGAATACGGCCGACGCATCAGACACGCCACTACTATGACTCCAAGATGCTGCAGTGGCCTTGGAACATACCTGACAAATGAACAGGAAGGAGGAAGCTCAGCGACCAGCATCTTGAGACAGCCACGTGGATCCACCCAGCCACGGCAAACAATGCTCCTGCATACAATCCAGCTCCAGCAACAGAGAAAAACGCACATCTGAGGGGCACAGCCCCGCCCCATAATCAAGGTGGAATTGCACCCAGCCTAGTAACATCCGATGGGTGGGGGAGCAAATGAACAAGCCCACACAGCCATTCCTACTGATTTACGATGTTTAAAACCAACAAGTGGAGACGGACCATGCCGTCCTACCACACGGATGATCCTAGAGGCTATGTAGGGTCTCAAAAGGCAAACAGGTTCTAGGTGACGGGTCAGACTAAGAGCGGTTCAAAAGCCCTTATGAAAGAAAAAACAACAAGGAAGCTTACGTCGCCCGGATTGGCGTCACCGGGGCCCCACCCTGGAGCCAGGCCTTGGGTTGGGGCTCGCAGGCGAGCGCCTGGTGGCCAGGTCGTTGCCCGCGGGGACCGTGCCTCCTGGATAACCAGCCCACGCCATCACGCTGCTCTCACCTTCCCGGCCCCAAACGCACTCACGCAACCAGTGCACACGCCTGATGACGATCAGCTGATTAGACATACAATATAACATATAACAATATAACATACCTGGGTGCAGTGAGCAGATCAAGTGGAATTACCTTTCACAAGTAAGATTGAACAATAATTTTGGTTATTTGACCATTGTAATATTATGTTATCGTAACTAATGTTATTTGGCTATCAACGAAATGCTAACAACAGGAACTGGTACTCTCTCTCATTATCTCCCAGTGACACAGACTTGAGGAGGCAATGGAAAGTTGCAATAAGACTGGAGGGTTTTGTTGCTACTGAGTCATCCAAGCTCTGTAGTGAGCACTTCAAGCCAGATGACTTTGACAGGACGGGTCAGATTGTCTGGCTTAGAGATGGTGCAACCCCATCTGTCTTCAACTTCCCGTCTCATCTCCAAAGAGTAGGTGTATTTTTACTCTACATGCTAACAGAGATGTCTATGATTCATATGTAAAACAAAAGATAATATCACAATTTGCTAAAAATGTTTTTACCATAGTCTGCATGTTTAGGAATTAGTGATGTATTGTGTATTACAATACACTGTGGGATACTAAAACCTTTTCAAGTTGTTTTTAATGAAGTTGTTTTTAAGTATTATGTTTCTTACATTTTAGCCTGTAGCAACAAGGAACACAAAAACTTCAAGGAAAGCTGAAGAGACCCTACCAGTGGACCTTTCTCAGCATTTTCCTGAAAGTGAACCTCAGCCCAATGATGTGAGTATTTGTATTTGATATGTCCCATACAGCTGTGAGCATCATGGCTCTGGTCATATTAAAATCTCTACCTTGCTTTCTGCAACTCTTTTCAGACATACTCACATACCGTATACACTTTTTACATGTTATAAATAAATAAATAAATAGATAGATAGATAGATAGATAGATAAATAATAAATACACAAGTGAACACATACAGACCCCCTTTCACTGACACTCATACACACACACGCGCGCGCACCCTTTCTCTCTTTCTCATACTCATGTTGCCCAATTCTCCTACTCATCTAAAGGCCAGACTCAGTGAAGCTTTGGCTAGAGTGGAGAGTCTAGAGAAGGAGAAGCTGAATGCAAAGGCCTGAGAACGGAGAGCAAAGAAAACAGTAAAGAGTCTTCTGGAGGATCTGAAGAAAAAGAACCTTATAAATGAGGAGTTGAAAGAAAGGCTTGACTTCCACTCAGGTAAAATAAATTGACAATACAACTTTGAATTTTATGTTATGTTATGTTTACACTCTTTGTCAGACTTTATAAAGGCATGATTTCAAGGGAACTTATTAACTAGTTTGTATTAACTGAATTTCAGATCTTCAGATAGACCTCTTTTCAAAGCGGGTCCATGAATACACGAAGGTAGCAGCCGCGAGTGTGGCGCTACCGTGAGCATTGTTTGTGTTGCAAGCAGTGATAACGTGGGCTCTATGCGGGTAACCGGAAGTGGTTAATATGAAAAATCAATTTGCATTATATTGATTTCATCTTGGTGAATTAATTTATGTTAATGCTGCCATGGTAGTTAGTGATGTATTGTGGTGTTTGCTCAATGAATTAATTATTGAGGTAATTTGTAAGTGAGATGTGATTGACTGCAGATTAAGTGCTTCATGTTCCGTTTCATGGGGATATTCTGATAGGCATCAAATATTCGGGTTAGAAAAGGAGTAACCCAGGGGTCATATTCCGTTTTTTAAAAACCGGAATATGAGCATATTCTGTTTTTTCAAGGTGTTTACATGGCCATGCGCAACCGGGTTATTGCTGATATTCCAGTTATGAAAGGGTTATTGACTGCATGTAAATGTAGTCAATAAATGCCCATCTGCAGCTAACTTCACTCTGCCTGGGTCCTGCTTCCAATTCCCAACCATCTGACCGTGGTTTGCCTGTTCCCTGTCTCTTTCTACACTGTCCCAGTACCTCGCCTTACCCAGAGTGTTGCACTCTTTTCAACCAGAATGCACACCTTTTCTCTCAGGTCCAGAAGCAGAAGGAGTGCGAACTAGCGCGTTACAGAACTTCCACTCACAATGGAAGATACCATTACCATAAATTATTACTCACACTAAATACCACTTTTGAAAAATAATCAACAAATTCTAGTTCCTTTATAATGACTTCTGAAATGTATTTTTGGCCATTAAATAACACAATACCTTGTAAGAAATTAGTACAAAAACCAGGAAGGTTCCCACACAAATAAACCAGCTGGTTTGTCCAGTCTGCTCCTTCAAAATAAGAGACCTCTGCATGCCTAGCAGTGCCGAAAAACAACAGTTTCTGCTCACAATCCAGCATAACATCACACTGCTACATATGGATGCATAGAACCTTGACTATTGGATATCCTGGTGAGTTAATTGCTGTGAACATATGTACGTGTTGTGCCCTTTGAGTTGTGTGCATGTTGCTTAACAGTGGCTGTATGTGAGAGGGTTAATAACCATTCGGCTTGCAGGCTAGCTAGGTACCACATTGTGTTTTGGCTAGCATAAATTCTCATGCAGCTAACCTTCATGTAATTCTTGGACTCTTCTGAATGGGATATTGCAAGTAGACAACAAACTTTCTGACCTGGTGTGTAGATGGGTCCGATGTTTGTGCACGATGCAGCTGTTAGCTTCCACAGAGTGGGGGAGGGCAGATTTTGCATCCTTCCATACTCTTTCACAACAACGGAGGTATGTCTGCACACAAAGGTCAGAGATCTTGATTCCCTAAGCAAGCTATTAGTAGAGTATTATGAGCATATTCAGTCCATGAGAGGTGAAGACTCCAGGATGCGGACACTTACTGTGGCACCCAGGGCATGACAGGAAGCCTTCCAAACCTGGGAAACAAACTGAGGACCATGGTCTGCTGCAATCTCACACAGATAAAAACTTGGTGCACAATGATGTCTGCAGTTTCACTGGTTGAGGTTAATTTGGGCACAGCAACAAAGTGTACATCTTTGGTACATGTACCATGGTACCACGAGAGGGGGGTAGACCAGTAACAAAATCCAAGGTGATGAGGGACCATGGATAGCTCAGGACTCGCAGGGGCTCAAGCAGATCAGTTGGGGGACGGTGTAACACTTCCCCCAGCGCCCGGGGACCCAGTTCCTTTTTGTCACCATTGATCAGGTGGTGATCTTCTTGCATGTTTTTAGTGGGGGTATTTTATGGAGGATACCCCAGGTGAACACAGGGAGAACATGCAAACTCCACACAGAAAGGCCCCTTTCCTCGAGCAGCAGGCACCGGTGGACACGCCCCCGGCGCCCACAGCGCACCAGGCAGGAATCGAACCAGGGACCTTCTAACCGTGCCACCCCAACAAATTAGTAGTTTGGGTGACCATAAGCTAGCTCTGGTTGTTCCTGTTGCGCAGCCACGACACAAGTCGGGCGAAAGATGGTCTTGAGACTGGAGAAGTGATCTTTGGGAGCATGCTGGCAGAAAGAGCAGCAGGCTTTATGTTCCCTCCAACCAGTGCCTCCATTCCTCCAAGACCAGCTTAACTACAAGCAGCTCATGGTTCCCCACATCCTAGTTTTGCTCTGTGGTAGAGATACAGCAAGAGAAAAAAAGCACAGGGGTAAAGTTTATGATCAGGACCAGACTGTTGAGATAAAACTGCTCCAGCCCTGGTATTAGAAGTGTCCACCTCAACAATGAACTGTTGAGAGGGATCAGGCTTAACCAGGATGGGAGCTGAGATAAATACTTTCTGTAGTTCAACAAATGCTTTTTCTGCATCAGGAGACCCAGGAGTGACGGTGAGGAGAGTTTTTTTCAGAGGAACAGTGGCCCTACTGTAGTTCCTGATGATTTCCCGGCAGGAGTTTGCAAACCCCCAAAATTGCTGTAGCTGTTTCCGTGTGGTTGGTGTTGGCCATTCCACAACAATTTCAGTCTTCTCAGGGACTGTCTTCATCTGACTGCTCTTAAAAATGTATCCTAGGAACTTAACAAATTGTAGCAGAACTGGTCTACAACTGACCCTCTTCTCCCCTCTTTGCCTTTCTCAGGAGAAGTGTAGTGATAAAACAATCAGACTTTTAAGAGTTATTGACCATCTGGAAGGTTCACAGGAAGGTGTGAACTCAGGCGGAGACAAGATGTCTGGTTGTAGAACAACTTTTCACATTCTTTCAGGGCAACAAGAGTCACTGATAACACCTTCCCTTCAAATTTACATCTGTTCAAGACGTTCTCATGGAGGTGCTAACTCTTTCTTGATAGCCCATGGGAGTTAAGGACAATAAAACTGCCTGGATGGACGAATGCCATGTCTCAAATGCTGATGGGTTGTAAATTAGACATTTCTGAAGCAAACTGTTCTGTATGTCTGTGTGCCTTTTTGCTAACCAAATCTCTACGTTTGATTTACCTGTAGATGTTATTACATTGCTAAGCTTGTGATCTGTACAATAACAATGCTTTCCTGGTTTTTCTAACTTACCGGATGACGAAACTGTGAATTTAACTATTTCAAAGGTTTTCTCTGAGTTTCTACCATGTAACCATACCGCCATTTAGAGGTTCATAGCGGTTAGGTTGAATGTGCTTAGCGGGAGACATTTATTAATAAGTAACCATAATAGCGATAATCATTTCGGCAAATATAGTCTGCCCTTCTTTATTCCTTCATCATATTAAAGTTGTTATACCCTTAGTCATCATGTTTATTAGGATTAGTATTAGAAAATGTTACCGTGTTCATTGTTTAATGTTGTCTTTATTCATAAGAATTGTCTAACGCATGTAGTGAACACACGCATGTTGTTGTTGTAGTGCCATTGAAAATTGAGCATTTAAAATATATTCGATTGACCATAGTGAGAAGCAGATGAGCCCTCGTATGAATCATTAATTAATTCTCGCTCTGTGAAATGAAATTACGTTGCACGTCTGCGAACCATCCCACATGCGTGACGTCCTATTGATTAGACACGCCCTGGAGCGATGATAAAGTTAGCCACGCGCAACGGACGGCAGTTTTATGTCTAGTTTATGTTTTAGTTTCTCCTTTCTTCTAGTCTCGTTTTTCTTTCGTCTCGTTTTGTCGTAGTTTGTGTTTAATTCTGTTCTTTAGTTTTCAAGTATTTTTCCGCTCCGTTTTTTTTCTCAGTCTTTTTGTTGCTGCTCACAACTACACAGAGTGGCCTGATTTAATTCTGCAGAAAACGCACTTTTCTAATCTTCGTGAAACTTTCATTTTTGCTCGCCACGCCAAGCCGCATAATTCCTATTTTTGTTGTTAAAGCCTAGTCACGTAATAATAATTTTGAAGACATTTTCGACCGGCCATCGAAGAGTTTCTCAATCTTATTATTAGTAATCAAAAGCCTTGCCAAACGGCCAACAACTAACTGACCGCACCGAAGACCTGTAGCCTGCTGCTGACCCGCTGGTCCGGGTTAAATAACCATCGGAAGCCGTTCCTCATCTGTAACCGACACCGAAGACCCTCAGCTCCCGAGACATCCCTGTCCAACACCGGCTCTCAACAGTGGTTCGCTTGATTCGTCCGGCAGACCGCTGTGCAGATCAGAGTGACGGACTATGACGCGGAGCCTCTTCGTGTCAGTTCGGGGCAGACATCTAGGAACGTCGCTGACAAAGTAGGGATATTTAAGTGGTTTTGAATAAGAGTTGGTCCGTGAGGTTGAGATATTGTCAGTTTGTTTAAATTCTCTAAATTGTTCATTCAACAAATTAACTTCATATTCGCGTCCCCTTTCCCCTTTAAAACCTACTTCTCACTATCGCCAAACTCATTTTACCATTATCTTGCCATAAGTTCCTCTGTGCAGTGTTTGTGTTAATTTACCTCATCCATATAATCTTTTGCATTATCCATGATTCATATTCATTTCATTATTGTGTTTAATAAATAATCTTTTGCATACAAGTCGTTGTCAGACGGTGTCCTTTTGAGCTGGATATAAGCAATCCCTTTACTGAGAGTTTATGCCTTAGATTATCAGACTGATCTACTGTTGGTTCATTCGTTCACTACATCAGCATTACCAGATATGATATACAAAATCCTTCTTAGCTGAGGAAGGTTGGTGCCCTTAGTCTTATTAACAAATGCAACATTAATTTAGAGGTAATTCCCCTACACGATGAAAAATGGAATTCACACTTCTCAGCTTTTACAAATAATGTATTCTCCAGAAGCCTCTGGAGAACCTGACGAACATGGGACTAATGGTCTGAGAGGTTCTGGGAAAAAAATCAACATGTCGTCCAGACAGACAAATACAAACCAGTTCAAGAATTCTTTGGAGCACATTGTTGACTTAAGCCTGAAAAACAGCAGATGCGTTAGTGAGACCAAAAGGTGTAACTAAACACTCCTCAGGGGGAGTGCTGAAGGCTGTCCAGGATTCCATTCATACCCTTCTCCAATTTGGACCAGATGGTGAAGATGGTGGCACCCTGTAGAGCACGTGTCAAACTCAAGGCCACATTATTTTATGTGGCCCGCAAAAGTTTAAAAAGCATATGATTGTCTTAAAATATAAATTTAAGCTGCTTATAGAGGTGAAAAAGATCAGCAAATAATCTCCAAATAATCTCTAAAGGTCCAGGAAGAGAAAAACTGATGCAGAGGGAAGGCAATTTAATGAAAGATGGGAAAGCGACTACATGTTTGTACGTCAAGGAGAAAAACAGGTATGTCTTCTGTGCTATGAGACAGTGTCGCTGATGAAGGAATACAATTTATGTCCAAATTGTCCAAGAATTAAAAGGCAATCGCAGCAGAAGATGTTTATAAAAGCTACAGCCAAAAATGACGCAGCAGTTGAAAGTTAGTTTTACTGTGGCTGAAGAAATCACCCGAGCTGAAGTGTTTTTCAGAGGGTGCATTTTTGAAGTAGTGCATGTTAAAGGTTCCACCCCTGTAGTGTACTGAAATCATGTCATTATACCTTTAAATAGACTCCAGTTTCCATAATAACTATCCATTTTACTGTATTTACATACTAATCTACTGTCTAACTCTGAGATAACAACACATCAAGACATCAGCTTTAAACTGTCGTCTACTGTTTCAGCATGTAAATAAAACACTAACAAGAAAACACATTATGACATTATCTTCCACATTCAGTTGCGTGTGGTATACTAGGCTACACACAGGAATATCTCTACAACAACCGCTCCTTCTCCTCTCTTTAACGTAGCTCGACCAATAGCATGTGATGCAGAGGGTGCTATCATGGAAAACAGCTAGCATAGCTTTGCTCAAAGTAAATTTAATAGAGGTGGGAAGTAACGAAGTACAAATACTTCATTACTACTCAAGTACATTACTGAAGTACAAATACTTCGTTACTGTACTTGAGTAGATTTTTCAGGTATCTGCACCTTACTTTAGTATTTATTTTTTGAACTTTTACTCCTTACATTTGAACACAAATATCTGTACTTTCTACTCCTTACATTCTCAAAACTGGCTGGTTACTTGTTTCAACCTCTGCGGATGACGACATGACGTAAAAGACGTAACAACACAGAGAGGGAAAGTCACCTGGGCGTTGAGCGAGTGTACAGTTTGTGGTACAGAGGAAAAACACCAGCAGCGACATGAATGAAGAAGGTGAATCAGGGAGCATTGCCGACAACGACGGAACAGATCCGGCGAAGCAAGACATTCCCCATCCATGGCCTTATTTAAGAAAGCTCTTCGATGTTGTCAGCTCCAAGAATGATTCATGGCGAATGCCTTGTGTCTTGTGCCAACCTAAAAACCACGAGCTTCTGGCGTTAAAGAATTCTCCGTCAAATCTGAAAAAACACATACAGGTAAAAGTGTATTTTCAGTTGTTATTATTAGCTAATTTAGTATGTTCTGAAAGTCCTTTTACAACGTTAGCAATGCTATGGGAACATGTTGTTTTGATAGTATTAGCAGCATACAGGCTAGAGTTAACGCCAGTTAGCTAGAATTAGTTAGCTAAGCTCTGTACAAAGATGTTTAAGGATTACCATGGAAGGCTTAATGTATATTTTCCTCTTTTTTTCTGTACCCCTCCTCATCAGTCAGAAGTGCGTGTGTGCGTGTATTGGTGACCGTGTTGGTTGTTTTTTTGTTTTTTTTTTGGGGGGGGGGGGTGAGAATGGGGGTTGGGGATATGATTGTTTTCCTTTTTGTTACCACAAATCTGTTAATAAAAAAAATTTAAAAAAAAGGATTAGTTCGCTAAGCCTGTGAGCTGAACTACTATTCTCTTTGTGTATATGTCTGTGCCTTGTATTGCACTCCTTGAGAAAGGTACCAGTAAAAACAAAGTTGAGAAGACAATGTAACCAAGTATCAATTTGTCCCTCTTTCAATAACAACAAACAAAGATGAGAGCAGATTTAAATGTACTCAGCAGGAATTTATTCTGGGTCTGGCAGTAGTATGCTACCTAAGTCCAATAAAATAAAATAAAAGATTTTATGGACTGGAACGTACCTTCCCTTTAAATCAGTGTCTGTTTGTTTAAATCAAAATATGTTCTTTCATTGTAGTGACACAAGCACAAAAAATAAATAAATAAATAAATAAATAAAATAAAATACAATAAAATAAATTCTCTTCAGCTTCAATATAAATTACCTGACTCAGTCCCGCAACACAAATAGTTGCCAGCAATATAAATGAAATATCACAAATCAAAACCTTGTGAAATGTCCCTTTTCAATCAGTCTCTTTGCAGTGTTTATCAAAGGTGAATCAGTCCTTTAATTTTGAGCAATGAATAGTCAATCCTCTCCACAAATTGTGGCGATCCGCAATTTGTTATTTCTTAATCCAGGAGAAAGGGAAAAAAAACTCCTAGCAAAGGAAACAAAGTTTGGGTACCCAAAAAAAAATATACTATAGAGCTCTATAGAAAGAAAAAGATTTTCGGATACTCAAGTTGTCCACGAGCAGAGCTGGGTAATGGCTGGCGGCAAGTCGTGGGACACAGCGATCTCTGCCTGGCTCCGGTCCACCCACTAGCAGGAAAAAGTATAATTGGTGACTTGATGTGCAAGACGGCTAGTGGAGACTGGCTACAGCTCGGCCGTGTCTTCTCCCCTCTCAGCATTATTCAAGCGCAACCCGCGAACTCTCCTGCTCTGAGATAGCTGCTCTACAGCCGTAAAGCAGAGCTTACTGTTGCGGCTCTTAAAGGGACAGTGTGCCTATTGACACTGAATAACAGGCTGGCTAAATAACCACTGGGTTACAACAACACTGGAAATGAAGAATAATCTGAAGATGGGATGGCTGTTACCCACAATAACACTACTCAAGGCTAAGCTACAGCACCTTTGACTTTCCTCCAAGTTCTGTGGCTGTTTGGTAGATGCTCTTCAAGCAGGACTTGAAAGGCGTTTCGGGCAGATGCTTGCTGATCCAGAGCTGATTGCAGCTGCCATTCTTGTCCCCAAGTTCAGGACATGTTGGACAAGTGATGACGACATCCTAAAACTTAGTAAGTGTTAGAACATTTGCTTAATGCTTACTGAATTTAATGGAGGAAATTTTGAAATCTGAATTATTCATAATATAATGGGTAATTGTTTATTATACAATAAGAAGTGACAGCCACATTCATTTTTTGCAAAAACCAAAAATATTGGGAGCACTTCACAATAAGGGTCAAATCATACACTTAAGTATGGTTAACTAATGCATGATTCATGATTATGTAATGCCTTAATCAATGTAGGATGTATCATAAATTTCAATGTAATTCAATTTAATGATGAAGTCACTATGACTTCATGTTTAGTTCACACTTAGTAGATTGTCAGTTGAGGAATATACAATCAGTTTCATACATCAATTGATATGCAACAAATTAGCTGATTTCAGTTACGTTAAGTTTATTTATGTAACTGTATTTATGTAATCCTGTTCTATGTAAATGTTTGCATATAGATAGCTTCATTTTTCTGTGAGAAGAGGCACTGAGGCTGAGCAAATACATGTCTGAAATAAACATTTATGCAACTGGATTCCAGCTAGTTGATAGCATATAACGTATAAAGTAACTGTCCATTAACATTCCTTAGTTGATGATCATATTAAGTGTGAGCTAGTCACATAGGGTTAGGGTTAGGGTATAGTGATGTGATCATTTCTTAATGGTGAGCTGCAGGAATTTATGATACATCCTGTATTACCTCAGTATATGATTTGTATGTACCCTTATCATAAAAGTATTGTCAAATATTGTAATCTATTCTTTTAATCTAGGTATTACAAAGGTGATGTTTATGGGGAAAAATCATAAAATCCCTCTTTGCTTTTGTATTCCACATTTGACTTCATCAAAAGCCATCTGAAGGAGCAACCCGTAGTGCATCCAAGTGACACTTCTCATTCTTCAGAGGAGGAAGACTTCTTTTCTCCCATCAAGCAAGGCAATGCTCAAGAAAACTTCAAGCAGCTAGAGTCCAGCAGTGTGCAATTTGAAGCTCAACACACACCTGCCTGCCTCAGCTGCCTGCGGGAGGCTTTTTAGTACAGCATGACTGATTTTCAGACCCAAAAGGGCACGGCTTGATTCAAAGAACTTTGAGAACCAGCTTCCGCTGAGGCTTAATAAAAGATTTTGGTAGTCTTGTGAATAATAATTGAATTTCTAACAAAAGAAAAAAGACTCTTAGACTTGAAGTTTCCATGTTGAAGTAAGGTTGTCAAGACTCAATTCTGTGATATAAAGTGTTCAGTTCATCTTTATTCGGTCTGATATTTGGCTTGTAGTGAAACTAGACTGTGTCCAGTGATTTTGTTTTTTTTCCTCTGTGCAGGTTGTTAACAAAGAGGAAAACCTATTTTGTGTGCCTAGAACTTTTTTCATTTTGCAGAGTTATCAAAAAAGGCATCGTGTATCATTGAAGTTAAAAATTCATTTTTACTTTTTACTTTTGTATTTGAGCACATTTCAGAACCTATAGTTTATTACTTTTACTTGGGCAAAGGAGTTGAATCAGTACTTCTACTGTCACCGGAGTCTTTTTTTACACAAGTATCTGTACTTCTACTTAAGTAAAGAATGTGTGCTTAAGCACCTCCTTCAGTAGCAGACTGCTGCATCCAGTGTGTAAGAAAGAGCGTGACCGCAGGTCCCTCATCCCAACAGCTGGCAGACTGTTTAATACCAGTATCATGTAATGTAGTACTATGTTGATGCTGTCTTTCCCAATTGTACATCATAAACCCACTTTGTTTTGCACTACTGTTGTCAATGCTAATATATGCTCACATTATTCATTTCATCTGCTGCAATTCCTAAATTGTTGTATATTCCTCTCAACTATGCACTAACACTATTTATTGTCCAAATTGGCCACAGTATTTTTATAAACTATATATGGTGGATTAAATAGACTTTCTCAAGTACAATCCAACATATGACATTAGTAGTTTTTCTCATAAGAACATTGGCAGTAGTACTTTCTATGGCAGTAGGAATTGTATGCCATTTAGTATTTTTAGAATCTGTACATAATATACATAGTTGTTTTTCTATTCTGTACCCTGTACGCTTTTTTTTTTATCTTGACCCTTTTGTACCACTGTTTTTTGCTTTTTGGTAATACCTGCTGGCTGTTATCACTGAATGTCCCTAGTGTGTGATCAATAAAGTCCTATCTTATCATATCTAATCTTAAAAGGGGGTGCCTTCCATTTGAGGTCATTGGGTGCCCTCTATTGGTGCATTGCTAGCATTTCATGTCACTAAAAGGGATCCAGATTACTAAACAAGATTATGGAAACCAGATTAGGAGGCAAGAAAAGAACTGTGCCAGTCATTTATGGTCTTTACTGCAGCAAAGTCCACGGTTGGAAAGCAAAACAAGAGGTACAACAAATGGTGTGTCAAGGAGTTCCTCCTCTGGGGAGTATAAAAATGGCCAGTAATAGCTATGCAAATCTTATTACATGTTGATACTTATTGCGTAATTAGAAATTTTAACCTGTAGAACAAGTCAGTGGGTCATCAAACTTAGAGGTAAGTGTCCTCAGTATCATGCACTGCTCAAAAAAATTAAGGGAACACTTAACCATCACAGTACAACACCAAATCAGTTAAATTTCATGGATATCAATCTGCCCATTTAGGGAGCACAAGTGATTGTAACTCAGTTACACCTGCTTTGTTGCAAATGAAAGTGACAACAGGTATAATGGAGAGGCAAAAATAGTACAACCCCCAAAAAGGGAATTGTTTTGCATGTGGTGGCCACAGACATTTGCTCTCTCCTTATCCTTCCTGACTGATTCTTCTCTAGTTAAGAGTTCTGTTAGTGTCCTTGTCTCTGTTAGTGTCTACTGGTAGTGTTGTGGGTTACCAAATGATGGCACAACTCAGTCTGATGCAACACATTTAATGAGATCAGCTCTGCAATTTACAAAATAAACTTTTAGTGCAGTGATCACCACACAGTGAATTCTTCTTCTATATTGTACATTGAGGGTCTCTCCTGAGACTCCCCATGACCATCATCCCACACACACTGACTGCATAGCGACACCGACACCTGCTGGTCATCTGCCGACACTGCTGCTGACCAACCACCACTGTCAGAGAATAACACACACATTGCAACACTGGCACTTTTAATAACAATTGAACGCCTCCTCCGGCCATCAAAACATAACAGAACATTGGAAACACACAAAACTACTTATCCACATCAGCTTCAGGACATTGCTCCACTGAACAGGAGTCCATCCTCACCTCCTCCATCACCATCTGGTACGCTGCTGCCACCGCCAAGGACAAGGGCAGACTGCAGCGTGTCATTTGGTCTGCAGAGAAGGTGATTGACTGAAATCTCCCATCTCTTCAGGACCTGTACACCTCCAGGACCCTGAGGCATGCAGGAAAGATTTAGGCTGATCCCTCCCACCCTGGACACAAACTCTTCGAGACACTCCCCTCTGGCAGGGGGCTGCCGTCCATCAGGACCAAAACCTCACGCCACAAGAACAGTTTTTTCCCATCTGCTGTCAGCCTTATCAACAAGGCCCAGAACTCCCACGACACTCTTCACGCTCCACCTCTGCCTCTACTTGTCACACTGACATTGCCATAACTCTATGCATTACATTAACGCTAAGCTTGGATTTCCTTGTTATTTCACTGTATCACTGCCAGCTGTACTGCTCTTTTTATTTTGAAAAAAAAAAAACAAAAAACCACACACTGTGTATATATATTTATATTGTTATATTTTTTACTTTTTAATAGCTTATTTTTTAGAAGATTTGTCACGCACCAACTTCACCAAAACAAATTCCTGGTATGTGTAAAATTGTACCTGGCAATAAAGCTTTTTCTGATTGTGATTGTGATTGTGATTCTGAACAATCAGCCCACAGTGCCACACTCATCCCCTCAAAAGTTAAATGTCACCAGACATTTAGCTATTAAAGAGTGTTTTATTTAACATCTTGGCTGTTCCTCACTGAGTTCACATGGTCTCACCTGCCTGTACAAAATAGGTGTAATGGTCCATCACCATTAAATGTACTCAAACCCTTGCTTAGGGTCTCTAAATGCAAAAAGTCTATGGACACCAACTCAAATGGACGTGTTTACACAATGGATATCAAAAGGGCTCTAGTGGCTTTGTGTGGCCACTTTGTCTTAGTACACTCACAGAATTGAATCACAAAATGTTCACTGTCACAGTACATATGGGCCCAGTAAAATCTCTCACTGATCAAGTTCAGAGTCCTTTCAACACCTAGGTGTCTTTGGCAATTTCTTGGTGTAGCTCCTTAAACACTGTCTGGTGATGTTCTTTTGGAAGAACCAGCTGGCTTCTCTCTCTGACTTTCCGGTACACAATCCCATTTTTATCAACATACAGTTTGTGCCACTGCCTGAGTATGACTCTTACATCTGGAGGCTCCATTTTCAGAGTCTTTCTGGGGGGGCAGCTGGATGTTCCTTTTGTGCTGTAGCACTTGATCAATAATAAGGTCTCTCTCTTGGCTCTCTCTGAACTGAGCTGTTGTTAATGACTTGGCTGAGGTGGGTGAGCCTGCTTCGTTAACCAAGTTCAGTGCAGCCTGACAGTGAGCTGTCAGGCCCCATGCTAAGGGAGTGTCTCTCTGCACTTTAACACTTTGAACAGAGGCCCCCACAATCTCTTGAGACACTGTACACTGTTCCATGAGCTGATTTATGTCAAGTGGCATGCATGACAGGCCATCAGCGTCTGCATTGTGTTTTCCTGGTTAATACTTTATGGAAAAGTTGAAATCTGCCAGCTGAGTGAGCCAGGAGTCACCTGTGGCATTAAGTTTAGCTGTTGAGAGGACATACGTCAGGGATTATTATCTGTATATACCTTGAAGTGAGGGGCATGATACAGGTAGTCACAAAAACACTCACATATGGCCCATTTGAGCGCAAGGAGATCTAATTTCCATCAGTGCATGTGATAGTTCTTCTCTCACCTTTCTCTTGAACACCTCACATGTCCATGGACTAAGTTTCACTCCATATTTTTGATATCTCAGCAGCACCATTCACATATGACTGATGTGATCCTGAAAGGTGGGGCTGAGAACAAGATTATCATCTAGGTATGGTTGACACATGAAATCTCTCAAACCATTCAGACACTCTTCCATGTTCCCCTGGAACCCAGCTTGGGGCTGCAGTCAAGCCAAATGGGATTCCCACCCACTGGTGGAGGCCCCACTGTATTATAAAAGGCTGTCAGGCTCTCCTCATCCAGAAATCTTTGATGATGCGCTTTCCCCTGATCAAGCGCTGAGAACCAAGAGCTGCCGGTGAGAGAGTTGAGCATGTCTTGGATCCTGGGAATAGGATGGCAGTCAGGGACTGATTTTCTGTTTAATTCCCTGTAGTCACATCAAAGTCTTGAAATCCCATTCTTCTTTCTCACACACATAACCAGTGATGCGTATGGTGACAGTGACTGTACTATCCAAACTTGATTCAGCAGGTCTTGTAGATATTCTTTGACCTTGTGGTGTAATGGTTTTGGCACTGACATGTACGTTTAATTCACTGGTATAGTGACAGAACCTATGTCGTCCTCATCATGGCAAACCCATGGCACTCTTCCCTCAATAACTGCCTCACAATGTTTCTCTGAGCATCATCTAAGTGGATGAGGTCAACTGGGAGATCCCACTGAGCTAGCTTCTGTGTTCCTGTCACTCTTGCCTCTTTCTGGTACTAAACCACACTGCTCACTGCCTTTCTTTCCCCGGTCTTGTCTATTTGCAGGTGGCCTATAACAGTACACTGATTTACGATGATATCATGGCCATTTGGGTTTGCTATGGATTGGTACATGTCACGGCGGGAGGAAGGAAGGCCAGGACCCAGGAGCAGAGGAGTAAAAAACCAAGGTTTATTAACAAACGATATAACAAAAAATCACCTGAACCAGGCACAACGCTAATCAGCGAGTAAAACAGAAAATCACCGTGAAAACGGGAAAAAGAGACAAAAAATCAAAAGAGCAAAAGTAGCAAAATAATCTAACGAAAAATCACCGGAAATGCCGGGAGACCGTCAAAACAAAGAACTAAAAGCGACTGCAAAAAGGCTACAGTGAAATCACAGGCACACAGGAGGAGCGAGACGAGAGACGAGCGATCACGCAGGAGAGCTTGTGCAGCATGGACACAAGAGAATAGTCCGGCACAGGGGAGGCGCATAAGGTGGCTTAAGTAGCTGTGTTAATGGCTGATGAGATGCAGGTGTGGATCCTGAGTCTGCTCCGATGAGATCGGTCCGCCTCTCTCCCGCTCCCTCCTGCTGCGTGAGAAAATGAGAGAACAGAATGCAGTATCAGACACAGGGAGAGCAAAACTGACCCGAGACCACAGCCGTCACAGTACCCCCCCCCCAAGGGACGCCACCGGGCGTCCTGCCCGGTTTACCTGGATGTCTGGTGTAAAAATCTCGCAGCAGCTGTGGATCGAGGATGAGGGAGCGTGATACCCAGGAGCGGTCCTCGGGGCCGTACCGAGGAGGTTTTGCATGTGGTGGCCACAGACACGAGGTACTGGAAACCTGGAAACCTAACGGTGTAGGCTGGATGGCCATCAGTGAGATGAGGGGGGGGCGGTGGTGGCGCAGGAGGCTGGAGGGGACTGTCTGCCACCGGCTTGAGAAGGGAGACGTGAAAAACTGGGTGAACCTTGAGAGAAGCCGGGAGGCGGAGATGGTAGGCACTGGCGTTTATCTGCTTCTCAATGGGGTAGGGTCCGATGAATCTGGGGGCCATCTTCCGGGAGTCGGTCTGGAGGGGGAGGTCGCGGGAGGAGAGCCACACACGTTGTCCCACCTGGTAATCCGGCGCGGGGGTCCGGTGGCGATCCGCCAGCCGCCGGTTTCGTTCCGCCGTTCTCCCTAGCGCCGCCCTGGCTTCACGCCACACCCGCCGGACCCGACGGAGCTGAGCTTGGACTGAGGGGACTGATGCTTCGGACTCTTGGCTGGGAAAAAGTGGAGGTTGGTAGCCCATCATCACCATGAAGGGCGACATGCCCGTAGCCGAGCTGATCAGGGAATTGTGAGCGTACTCGACCCAGGGGAGGTGGGAGGACCAGGAGGCCGGTAAGCGGGAGGCTACACAGCGTAGTGCGGATTCCAGGTCTTGATTAGCCCGCTCCGTCTGACCGTTAGATTGTGGGTGGTAACCGGAGGAGAGGCTGGAAGAGGCTCCCAGGGCTCGGCAGAAAGCCCTCCAGACTTGTGAAGTGAACTGCGGACCCCGGTCTGAGACGATGTCACGTGGTATGCCGTGTAGCCGGAAGACGTGTTGGATCAACAGGTGGGCGGTCTCCAAAGTGGTGGGGAGTTTAGGGAGGGGGACAAAGTGCACTGCTTTGGAGAAACGGTCAACAATGGTTAGGATTGTGTCATTACCTTCAAACGGAGGGAGACCAGTGACAAAATCCACCGCTATGTGCGACCACGGGCGTGAAGGGATGGGCAGCGGTTGTAGGAGGCCAGCCGGAGCTTGGTGAGTGGGCTTGCTGCGAGCGCAGTTGGGACAGGCGGCGACGAAGGCTCGGACATCAGCGGCCAGGGAGGGCCACCAGAATCGCTGTCTGACTAGCGCGAGCGTCCTGTGGACCCCCGGGTGACAGGCTATCCGGGATGCGTGTCCCCATGTCAGCACCGCCGACCTAGCGGATGGGGGAACGAACAGCTGGTTGGGGGGACACTCGTCCGTCCGCCCGTGTCGGATGACCTTGCTGGGCGTCACGGACCTCCTGCTCCACCTGCCAGTGGACCGCCCCCACGACGCACTTGGGATGGAGGATCGTCTCCGGGTCTCCCTCCTCCTTCTCCTGCGCGAACAGCCAGGAGAGAGCATCCGGTTTGATGTTTCGGGAGCCCGGGCGGTATGTGAGAGTGAAATTAAATCTTCCTAGAAACAGCGCCCAACGTGCCTGACGTGAGTTCAAATGGCGAGCCGAGCGGAGGTAGGCCAGGTTTTTGTGATCCGTCCATACCACGAAAGGGTGGACTGCCCCCTCCAGCCAGTGACGCCACTCCTGTAGTGCTAGCACCACAGCCAGCAGCTCCCGATTACCGACGTCATAGTTCCTTTCCGCCGGGGCGAGTCGTCGGGAGAAGAAAGCGCAGGGGTGCAGCTTGTTGTCCGCAGGCAGGCGTTGGGAGAGGACGGCCCCGACCCCGGAATCCGAGGCATCAACCTCGACCACAAACTGCAGCTCTGGATCTGGGTGGATGAGATCAGGTGCGTTAGTAAACAATTTCTTTAATTTTTCAAAAGCTGCACTGGCTTCAGGTGACCAGGTAAAGGGAACTTTACTGGACGTAAGCTGGGAGAGGGGGGCTGCTACGCGGCTGTAATCCCGAATAAACCTTCGGTAGAAATTAGTGAACCCCAGGAATCTTTGTAAGTATTTACGGGTGGAGGGGACAGGCCACTCCCGGACAGCCTCCGCCTTGGCCGGGTCAGCCCGGAGTTGTCCCTTCTCCACAATGTAACCCAGAAAACTTACAGATGTGGCATGGAAATCACATTTTTCGGCTTTCACGAATAACCTGTTTTCCATCAGCCTATGCAACACATCTCTTACATGCCCGACATGTTCTTCTAGAGTGCGAGAAAAAATGAGGATATCGTCCAAATAGACGAATACCACCCTGTTCAGCAAATCATGTAAAACATCATTCACCATCGATTGAAAGACTGCGGGGGCGTTAGTTAAACCGAAGGGCATGACTAGGTACTCGAAGTGTCCGAGATGTGTATTAAAAGCTGTCTTCCACTCATCGCCTTCCCGTATCCGCACCAGGTGGTAAGCGTTGCGTAGATCTAGCTTGGTGACGATCGTGGCTTGATGTAGGGGGCCGAAGGCAGAGTCTATGAGTGGAAGAGGGTACTTGTTTTTAACTGTTATTTCATTTAGACCGGTGTAGTCTATGCAGGGGCGAAGTGTCTTGTCCTTCTTTTCCACGAAGAAGAACCCCGCCCCGAGCCGTGAGGAGGATGGTCTGATAAGCCCGGCAGCCAGGGAATCGTTTATGTAGTTCTCCATGGCCTCTCTCTCAGGCCTGGAGAGATTATACAGTCTCGCTCTGGGAAAAGACGCTCCGGGGAGCAAGTCTATGGCGCAGTCGTAAGGACGGTGCGGTGGAAGAGAACAAGCAGAGTCTTTACTGAACACCTCCTTGAGATCATGATACTCACGTGGAACATTGGTTAGATCTATTACCTCCGGAGAGTGGACCGGGCCAGCGGGTCTAGTGGAAACCGCTGACCTTAAGCAATGCGCGTGGCAGTGCGTACTCCAGTCGCGGATGGTGGCAGTGGCCCAGTCTATGTGCGGGTTGTGTTGCTTCAGCCAGGGGATACCCAGAATAACAGAGGTGAGTGGAGACGATATAACAAACAGTTCTATATACTCATGGTGATTGCTTGAGAGGATTAACTTAAGAGGCGCTGTTCTGTGTGTTACCATTTCAAGCAATCTTCCGTCGATGGCTAGCACCTCTTTCGGTGTGGTCAGTTTGTGTATGGGAAGATTATTAACAAAGTCAATGTCTATAAAGTTATCGTCAGCGCCGGAGTCCACCAAAACTTGAACCGGGAGAGTTTGTTGGGGCCCATGTATCTTACCTGATACCTGGATCCGGGCCGAGGAGGATGAGGAGATACGGCTCACCAGCGACCTCCGTCCTGCTGGTGAGCCTGGTCTTTTGGCAGCTCCGGGCAGTGTCTCAGGAAGTGACCATCTCGACCGCAGTAGATGCACAGCTTGTCCTGAACCCGTCGCTGTCGCTCAGCCGGGGAGAGACGGGCTCGTCCCAGCTGCATGGGCTCTTCAGTCGGGCCGGGTAGGGGGTCGAATGTCTGTTGGTCATCTCCTCGGGCAGAGGGCGCGGGTGCAACAGAGGTGGGTTGGAAGACGACTGGTTGCTGCCGTCGGGATCTATCTGATCTCTCCCTGCGTCTTTCCCTCATGCGGTTGTCTAAGCAGATGGCCAATTCAATGAGGCTGTTTAGAGAGGAGCTCTCCTCCCGGACAGCCAGCTCGTCCTTAATTTCCCCCGACAAACGTTTTACAAAAATAGCCTGTAGGGCCGGGTCCCCCCACCCACTTTCTGCTGCTAAAATGCGGAACGTGATGGCATATAGATCGAGCAGTTGACTCACGGCTTGTCTGCCCCTCACGGGGTGATCAAAAACTCTTTTCATTTCGTCTGAGAAGAGAGTGTAGTTCGTGGTTATGTCTGAGTGTTCACTTGAGATGGCTAGAGACCAAGCTGCGGCTTGACCGGTCAGTAGGCTCATCACGAATGCTATTTTCAACTGATGGGTGGAATAAGTGTGGGGCTGCTGGTTGAAAACTAGTGAGCACTGGTGCAGAAATTGAGCGCATGTCCCTAAGTCACCTGAATATCTTGCAGGGATGGGGATGAATGGTTCTCTGTGCTGCGAGGGAGGAGTGGCTGCCAGCTCGGCCGCTGGAGGAGGTGACGCCGCACCCGAAGGAGGAGCCAGCCGGTCCCTGATGGTCGCCAGCTGGCCGCCCAGCTGGTTCACGTTGGCGGAAAGCTGTTGTAGATGCTCCATCACTTGGCGTAGGGTCGACTCATGCTGGCCCACGAGCACTCCTTGGGAGGAGAGGGCCCTTTTCAGGTTCTCGGTCTCTGCTGGGTCCATATTGGCCGGACTATTCTGTCACGGCGGGAGGAAGGAAGGCCAGGACCCAGGAGCAGAGGAGTAAAAAACCAAGGTTTATTAACAAACGATATAACAAAAAATCACCTGAACCAGGCACAACGCTGATCAGCGAGTAAAACAGAAAATCACCGTGAAAACAGGAAAAAGAGACAAAAAATCAAAAGAGCAAAAGTAGCAAAAAAATCTAACGAAAAATCACCGGAACTGCCGGGAGACCGTCAAAACAAAGAACTAAAAGCGACTGCAAAAAGGCTACAGTGAAATCACAGGCACACAGGAGGAGCGAGACGAGAGACGAGTGATCACGCAGGAGAGCTTGTGCAGCACAGGGGAGGCGCATAAGGTGGCTTAAGTAGCTGTGTTAATGGCTGATGAGATGCAGGTGTGGATCCTGAGTCTGCTCCGATGAGATCGGTCCGCCTCTCTCCCGCTCCCTCCTGCTGCGTGAGAAAATGAGAGAACAGAATGCAGTATCAGACATAGGGAGAGCAAAACTGACCCGAGACCACAGCCGTCACAGTACATACATAGACCTGTCATTGGGAACAGTAACTAAACCCTCCTCTACAGTCCGACCCTCAGGTAGTTTTGGCTCTGACAAAAATGAGATCCTGACCTTTAAACTGGGCTCCTGTGCTACCCTTAACATGAACAACAGCAACCTGTCCAGCTGCTAAATGAACCCTTCTCCTACCTGTGTAAACCTCCTGCCATCAAAACATAACAGAGCATTGGAAACACACAAAACTCCCTGTCCACATCAGCTTCAGGGCATTGCTCCACTGAACAATCCGTGCACGGCGCACCATGCAACAGTAGCATGATGTGGTACCTGCAGCCCAGTCAGGTTGCACAGGTGGTTCAGCTCCTCCAGGAAGGCACATCCATACGTCCATACGTGCGGCCGCAGGAAGTTTTGCTGTGTCTCTCAGCACAGTTTCAAGAGCATGGAGGTATGATGTCCTCACTGCAGTGTAGCAACTGCAGCTATACAACTAGCTAAACTCTTCCTTATAAATGAAGACGTGAGTCATAGTAAACTTTAGTTGCTCTTTACTGATTGTCATTGTTACAGTTTTCATTCTGACCTTGTACAAAGACAAATATGAAAATTACCATTTAGCTCTGTAACGTGCCTTCCTCAGTTAAATAAATGTAAATAAAACGTTTTTAATTACAAATAAATCAAATACATTTTTCATGTAAATAATGTTTTTTAACATTATCTTATGAATGTAATTATGAAATTATTCACTTACGACGTTGCCTCTGTAGCGTTTACAGTGATGAACTCATGCAGTTGAACACAGAAATGGAGCTGTATTAATTCAGCTAGCCTCCTCAAACTATTGACCCAAAACAATGTCTGAACCAGGAACATTAGCGAGAAACTGCTCTTCAGAATAAGAGCTCCTTCAATATAAAAGTCTATTCAGATTTATGCCTGAAAGGCAACACATGAGGAGATACTGTTCTCTTCACAGATGACAGCAGGTTGACACTGAGCACATGTGACAGGTGTCAAAGAGTCTGGAGAAGCTGTGGTGCACATTATGCTGCCTGTAACATCATTCAGCATGACTGGTTTGGCGGTGGGTCAGTGATGGTCTGGGGAGGCATATCCTTGGATCGCTCAGACCTCCATGTCACAGCCAATGGTACCCTGACTTCTGTTTGGTACCGGGATGAAATTTAAGAGAAATTATCAGACCTTAGGCTAGTGCAGTGGGCCCTGGGTTTCTCCTGGTAAAGAACAATGCCTCATGTGGCCAGAGTGTGTAGGCAGTTCCTGGATGATGAAGGCATTGATGCCATTGACTGGACTTCACATTCCCTTTAACCGAAATCCAACTGAGCACCTATGAGATGTTATGTATCAGTGCATCCAACGCCGCCAAGTACCTCCACAGACTGTCCAGGAGTTCACAGATGCCTTGATCCATGTCTGGGAGGAGATCCCCCAGCACATCATCCATTGACTCATCAGCAGCATGTGCAGAGATTGTCGGCAGTTCAGACAGGTGCATGGGGGGCCATACGCACCACACGATTTCACAATTTCATCACGGCAACTCATAATGTGGGTTGCCATGTAAATTGTATGTAAATTCATGCAAGTTGGATCAGCCTGTGATTTCAATTTTTCACTTTTCGGTGTGATTTGGAATCCGGCCCTCAGTGGATTGATGATTTTGGTTTCCATTGACTGTTGTTACATCATTTTGTTCTCAAATTATATAATGTACTGTACATCAGTTAAGATATTCAACTCATCATGAGCTGATGTGCAATATAAGGGTTAATTAATTTGAACTAATTGAAAATTTTTTGAGCAGTGTATTTACAGCATATATAATTCCAATCTCACCAAGAGTATTTGCGATACCTTGTTCTGGTGATGGCAGCTAGGACAGCAAGGAACCTGAGTGCGATTGTGGATTAAGCGACTGTGGATGAACTTTTTGTATGACATCAGTCCCTTCCTCACTATCCAAGTGGCAAATAATCCAAAATGTATAGAATCATATATATATCCACAATGTTGAGTGTACTCCCGTATCACAGTCTGGTGGAGTTGTTTCAGATGCAGCAGTCTGTTACGCAAGTGTCGACAGTAATTTCACGATAATGTTCAAATACCAACACCAGATAAAATAAATGGTTCCATAGCTTCATCCCGCAGGCTATAAAAATGAACTCTTTAACTCCCAAGCTCATTACTATTACTACTTTACTCACACTGCTCTGGTATACGTCACCTTTATACTATTATTGTTTTAATGTTACTACCTACAACAATCTATTTATATACATATAGAGAGAGATATCTGTCTGTATATATATATATATATATATATATATATATGTGTGTGTTGTATATGTTGCCCCTAAAGCTGGAATAATTTTGTTTTCAGACACAATCCTCAGTTTACTCCTATTTAAATGCATCAGTAATCACTTTTGACCAGATGCAATGATTACATTATGTGTAACAATTACCCAGGTGAAATGAATTCATACATAAAGTTTGCTTGGTGCTATAATAGACAAGACAAGTTGTCCGTTTCCTACCTAAAGCCTTTATGCAATAGGCCCACGTTTTCAGAGTTGTCTGAAATAATTTTCAATCAAATTTGACACAGAACTTCCCTAAACTATACCTCGTCCGACGCCACTGGCAATATGCCAAAGAGTGCTTGCACTCCAACAGGATGGAGACAAACACGCCGATATTTTTGATTTGCTTGGAATATCCCCAGGTGAGGTCTGTAAAATCCTCAAAGTTCATCGAGAGGAGGGTCATTTGAGGCCACAAAAATCTCCAGGACAACCACGACTGACTACCGGACAAGATGATCACCAACTGCTTAATCAGTACCGTAGAAACCAGAAAGTGCCAGGGAGCCACCTTCATTGTTTGACACCATGAAATCAACATTTTCCGGCAATCTGTAAATGGAAGGTTGCTTCAACATGGTTACAGAGCAAGACAAATGACCATGGAAAGTGTCCACACTGTCCAACTGTTCAACACAGAGTTGCTTGACTTCTCTGGGCTAGGGAGCACAAATGACTACAGCTTGGGAATTGGTGACATGTTATCTTTATGGATGAGAGCCTCTATATCCTTAGCCATACAGATGGAAGACTATGGGTTCGGCGATTATGTGGCAAAAACCTCCACGATGACTGCATCCAGGAAATCACTCAAGCTGGTGGCGGCTTAGTGATGGTATGGGCTGGTATTCATTATGGAAGACAGACACCATTGGTGGTGCTGGATGGAAACGTCCACACCGTTGTGTACAGGGACATCCTGCAGAACCATTGCCTCCCACATACAAGACACATAACAACTTTCATCTTCAAGACGACAACGCTAGAGCACATAGAGCAGCTGCAGCGAGAGAATATCTTGATGCAGAGGGGGTGCAGCAGATGCAATGGCCCGCTTGCTCCCCTGATATGAACTCTATTGAGCATGCCTGGGATACCTTACGCTGAGCTATCAATGAGAGGGACAATATTTCTCAAACTCTATGGGAGTTAGCCCAGGCTCTGACCGAAGAGTGGGATGCCCTGCCCACTGACAACATCAACAAGCTTGTGGACAGTATGCCACAACGTCTTATTGCACTGATCCATGTCAGGGGTGGCCATACTCAATAATAGTGACTGTGTGACATTTCAAAGAGTAATATTGGACATTCATATGCATGAAATCATCTGGAATATGCATTTCCTGTTAAACTGACCAAGGCTGAAGAATTTAAACAAAGTTTTAATCCTATTGTTTCAATACCCCAATTTTATTTAAGCTTGACTATAGTTTGTAAAGATTAATTGTGATTTCATTTTCATTGTGATATGTTTGGAAGAGATTAATCAATAAAGTTTTGAGAAGATATACACTTTATCTGTCAAGAATAAATCACATTATCACAATCATTTCATGGAAAGAGGTAAAAATATTTTATTCCAACTTTATGAGCAACTGTTATATCTATAGATATATAGACTGTTGCTCAAAAAGTTGGAATAAAATATTTTTACCTATATATATATATATATGTAATCGATAGATAGATAGATAGATAGATAGATAGATAGATAGATAGATATGCATTGACAGAAGACGTACAGCAGATTTTAAAGCCACAAAGAGGACAGAGGGCTGCTCTGCTGTGCCAGTCGGTAAGTGTGAGGTCTGTTCAGGGATTGTGTGTGTGTGTGTGTGTGTGTGTGTGTGTGTGTGTATTCTGTCCTGTAATTTTATCTCTTTATGTCCTCTTGCTCTTCTGGACCTCCACCATGATTGGTTTAGGGCTGCTCTGTTTAACTTTGATTGGCTGGATGTTTACACCTCTGAGGGAGGTTAATTGGCTAATTAAGTGAGGGGGTGGGGGCCAGGAGTTGATTGATTGGACTACTAATTACAAGTTTGCGTTTTAGTTTTTGTACATATGTGTGGTGGGAGGTGGGCTGTTTCACATCACTAAACCCATAAGTTTAAGTTTCAATCCTCTTATCTCATGCAGCAGTAAGTATAATGTTAAAATCCACTGAAAATGACAATGAGTGTACCATAAATAATGATGCCAGTTAAAGTTGAGCCTAAAACAGCAGTGTGACATTTGGTGGAGGAGTCCTGACCTTCTCCACAGTGGGCTGTGGTTAGTCTAATCTAGAGACCTCAAGCCCTCAGATATAAGGCTCTAGCTCTGTGGGCTGACATAGACACTGACCTGACCACACTGTCACCACACCCTGAAAAACCACCGGTCCTCTATACTAGGGTTCTCTGCTGAGGGTAAAGGCACTGTAATGCAGTTGGTTTCCAAAGACCTTTTAAGCAAGACGTACGTAACTATTCATTGTGCTAAAGTGAAGTAACCCATATCAGTGCTGTTTGGAACTGACACCTCTATTGACAAGACAGCATAGTTTGCCAGTGCCTTCCAAAGCTGATGAAATTCAAAGTTACAGAAGGTTTATATGAGCATCATCTGATCAACCACAGCTGTGTAAGGTTTGCTTAAGTTTAGACAAAGTACTTTATTTAAGGTTACAGAAAGATTGTGCTTTGGGTTAAAAAAAACTATTGCTAAGGTTAGGGAACCTGGGCAGTCATTGTTAAAAGGAGAATTGGTTAAGGTTAGACAATAGAAGTGCTCATGGTTTAAAGAAAGCAATGTTGACTGTTGATAGGAAACAGGAAACAAACAATAGACTCCTATGTCAAAGTCACAGGCTTTGTTGACCCATCCACCCACTGCAACCTCTATATCAATGTTACACTATATCTGACTTCCTGAATGACAAGAATCAAAATTCACACAGCTGCTAGTGATCTTAAGCATGAATCTAGTTTGTGTTACAACATTTTTCTTGGGAGGAAAAGTTTGAAGGGCTGGTTGGACTCATTAGCGTGGGAAGGGGGGTATTATAGGGGCTACAGCACCCCCTCCACACCAGACTGAAGCAGAAAACTCTGTGAAAATACTGTATAATTGAACCCTTTTAAATAATCTGGTAAAAATACTTTTAACAGTTTCCGTTCAAGCTCTTGTGAGCATATTATTCTGTTTTAGTTCAAGTAGTGTATTAAAAAAGTATTTGCCATCTCAAATCAGTGCTGCAAATAACATAAAATAGCATATTTCTTTACTTTAAGGAGTCCAAACCATCTAAGAACACACTGTGTGCAAAAGTGTCCAGTCAGGAGAGTTCGGTTGCATGTTTTCTGTACATCCACAGGTGCATTTATTCAGATTTTTCAATGATTTTCATGCTGTCTGCAGGGTTTTTGCCTGTAAATCAAGTATTTTCTTTTTTTTCTCATTGTGTCCTGTTATGCCCACAGAGCAGCAACTAATCTACTGCAAGGAGATAATGGGAGATAATAGCAAATGCTCTGAACAAACAAGTGCCACACTCTTAAACATGGATGCATCAGACACGTAACAAACTGTATTAAGTCTTTAGAAAGAAATCAGAACAAGTAAAAGTTTTAGTCAGGAGCAGTACAGAAGGGGAGGAGTGAAGTGTTGTGCCAATGACATCACACCACTGCCCCCTTTCTCCTCTCTCTTGGTTCATGTATCTTGTCTTTCTTTTAGCCATGTGGTTTGAGACCACTTGAACTCATGCTGCATCCTGAGCTTCACAGAGCAGCATCCAGCCAGCTTTAAGAGCAAGAACCTTCCGAAAGAAGTCTGCTCAATGTAGGTGTCTTAATACCACAAAATTTGAACCGAAGAAACTCTGAAACCAGCACACAATTACACTGAACAAAAATATAAACGCAACACCTTTGTTTTTGCTCCCATTTTCCATGAGCTGAACTCAAAGATCTAAAACATTTTCTATATACACAAAAAAAAAACCATTTCTCTCAAATATTGTTCACAAATCTTTCCAAATCTGTGTTAGTGAGCATTTCTCCTTTGCCAAGATAATCCATCCCACCTTACAGGTGTGGCGTATCAAGATGCTGATTAGATAGCATGATTATTGCACAGGTGTGCCTTAGGCTGGCCACAATAAAAGGCCACCCTAAAATGATCAATTTTATCACACGGCAGGAACCAACATACGGAGGACGTCCTGTGAGCGAAGGCTGTACCGACTAGAATCTCTACACACATAGGAACACAAATAGGTGGGAACCAGCCTGAGAAGAGATTTATATATAAAAACCATCCATCGAGAGAATCTGCGGACAGACAAAGATGGACAATTTGCCGTTGCATACAAAGTGCAGTGGTGGACGAGATTGCCACAACCAGTCATAAACGTAAAGCACAGCGATACACAGTATCCAGTTTTTTCAAGTAAGTGTCAGGTGCATTCATAAAAAGTAAGTCTCCGTAACCTAGAAAAGGAATGAAAGTGGTCAGGATCAAGCATTTTCTAACTTGTAGGGGAAAAACAGGACTTGTTTCTAAAGAAAAAGCCCAGTTTGATTTTAAGTTTAGACACAAGTTTTTCTATGTGTGATTTAAAAGACAAGTTCTCATCAATAACAATTCCCAAGTACTTATATGTCGTGACCATTTCAAGCTCAACCCCATGAGCAGTTGATATTTTTGGAATGTTCAATGGCAGTTGTTTACCATTTGAGAAAAACATTACCTTAGATTTATCAGCATTCAGCACTAGTTTAAGCTGAGTCAGCTGGGTTGAACAACATTGAAAGCTGACTACAAGAGCTCAAGGGTTTGCGCTACAGCAGGGGATGAACAATATATAACCACGTCGTCTGCATAAAAATGGAACGCAGCATCCAATATATTATCACAGAGATTGTTTACATAAATGGAAAACAACAACGGACCTAATATGGAACCCTGAGGCACACCCTTTAATACAGGTAGGAAAGACGAGGAGAACCCAGTGAACTGGACACGTTGAGTTCTATCAGACAGGTAATTTTGAAACCACTTTACAGCATGCCGAGATAGGCCAATCCTGTGCAGTCTATCTGCCAAAATGATATGATCGACCTGTGAATTGAATGCTCATTTCTCTACCATAAGCCGTCTCCAATGGCGTTTCAGACAATTTGGCAGTACATCCAAACGGCCTCACATCCGCAGACCACGTGTAACCACACAAGCCCAGGACCTCCACATCCAGCATGTTCACCTCTGATTGTCTGAGACCAGCCAACCGCACAGCTGGTGCAACAATCGGTTTGCATACCCAAAGAATTTCTGCACAAACTGTCAGAAACTGTCTCAGGGAAGCTCATCTGCATGCTTGTCGTCCTCATCGGGGTCTCGAACGGACTGCAGTTCATCGTTGTAACTGACTTGAGTGGGCAAATGCTCACATTCGATGGCGTCTGGCACATTGGAGAGGTGTTCTCTTCACGGATGAATCCCGGTTCACTGTTCAGGGCAGATGGCAGACAGCGTGTGTGGGGTCGTGTGGCTGAGCGGTTTGTTGATGATGATGTCAACATTGTGGATCAAGTGGCCCGTGGTGGCGGTGGGGTTATGGTATGGGCAGGTGTATGTTATGGACAGCGAACACAGGCGCATTTTATTGATGGCATTTTGAATGCACAGAGATACTGTGACGAGATCCTGAGGCCCATTGTTGTGCCATTCATCCACAACCATCAGCTCATGTTGCAGCATGATAATGCACAGCCCCATGTTGCAAGAATCTGTACACAATTCGTGGAAGCTGAAAACATCCCAGTTCTTGCATGGCCAGCATACTCACTGGACATGTGACCCATGTTTGCATGTTTGGGATGCTCTGGATCGGCGTATACGACAGCGTGTTCCAGGTCCTGCCAATATCCAGCAGCTTCGCACAGCCATTGAGGAGGAGTGGACCAATATGCCACAGGCCACAATCAACAACCTGATCAACTCTATGCGAAGGAGATGTGTTGCACTGCGTGAGGCAAATGGTGGTCACACCAGATACTGACTGGTTTTCTGAGCCCTTCAGACCCCGCACTGCAAACTGCACATTTCAGAATGGCCTTTTATTGTGGCCAGCCTAAGGCACACCTATGCAATATTCATGCTGTCTAATCAGCATCTTGACATGCCACACCTGTGAGGAAGCATGGATTATCTCGGCAAAGGAGAAGTGCTCACTAACACAGATTTAGACAGACTTGTGAACAATATTTGGGAGAAATGTTTTTTTTGTGTATATGGAATATATTTTAGATCTTTGAGTTCAGCTCATGAAAAATGAGAACCAAAACAAAGGTGCTGCATTTATATTTTTGTTCAGCGTACAATTAGTCATTTGCAGAAGCTTTTATTCAAAGCGACACACATATGAATTCACACACCGATGGCGCAGCATCAGGGGAAGTTTTGGGGTTTAGTATCTTGCCCAAGGATACTTTGGCATGTGGACTGCCAAATCTGGGGATCGAACCACCAACCTCCTGATTGGCTCGACCTACTGAGCCACAGCCGCCCCACTCAGCTAACTGGGGTGTGTAAAGATGTCATCTGGTTGCTGCAAGACAGGACCAGCCCAGTCCAGGCGGAGTACTGCGTGGGGGAAAACCCACCCAAGAAGGCCTAAGGATGGCCACAGGAGAATTTACACTGTGCCTCCCTCATTTTTCAAAGCAGCTTTCCTTCAACCCAATGAGCCACGAAGCAAACTTTGCTTTTCCTATGATAGGGTAGCTTTACATGACTACTTCAGTAACCAATACGTAAAGAATGGGATTTCCCACTTTCATAGCTGTCATACTGACTTCAGAGATTTTACTTTTGACTTCCACACCTCTTGGCTGCTGAATATGTATTTCATATATGGTTGTTACAACCCAGCTCACTAGGGGAAAGGAAGTAACAAAAAAACAACTGATGGAAATGGTTGAAAAGTAGTTATTTATTTAAATCAAAGTGTTTTAAATTGTTTTAGTACACAAAAGGCCAAAGGCCAAGACAATGAAAAGAGCGAGTGGGTGCTTTTCAAACAAATGAAATAATTAAAACCAAAAGACAACTCTCCAAAAATGAGAGCTTACCTTAACCGCACAAAACAGAAATTAAAACCCTCTTAAATGAGGCCTACAGTAAAAAGTGAGAAACGAGAATCAAAATGCAAAATTTAATAGCACCCCTAAGCCTATTGAGGCTAACAAACAATTTAACTAAAGGTGTGTGTGAAAATCAGTCCCCGTCTAAACCTAGCTCAGTTCGAGTCTGTAAAGTCTGTAAATTTACAAGGAGCAGAGCTCTGACAAATCTGTCACAAAATGATTCTCTGTGTGCGAAGGACTGGTCATGAGACATGCCAGCCGCCAACTGCCAGGCTGAGACATCTCTTGTAGCCGGCAGGAGATAACTGCTTGCAGGGGACTGGATACGGGCTGGCTCCTCCCCAATCGCCGTCCTCTTCCGGAAGAGGAGTCCTGTTTCCACTCACATACACACAGGGCACAAAAACACACACACGAACACACACAAAATGGTGGCAGCCGTAACACCCCTCCCCTTAAAGCACAAAACCAGGGGTTTTGTTACACCAATTATACACATTACACTTAAAGTCTAGACAAACCATCAGCTAACCAGTGATGGGAATAACGGCGTTTAAATAAACTGCGTCACTAACGCCGTTACTTTTTTCAGTAACGGGTAATCTAACTAATTACTCTTACTGTCAGCATAACGCCGTTACCATTTTCGACACCCCGTTACTGCACGTTACTGAAGCCGCCTAAAAATATATCACCGACTTCATAACTAATCTGCAGCGCAGTGAGAGTGTGAGAGTGTTGCAGAGTGACAAGGGAGGGGGTGAGATAACCACATAAGCAATGAGGAGCGGCTAAGGTTTAGTAAGATTGCGTCTTCAGCCAATCAGAGAACTTGGGTGGGCAGGTGTTTAGAGCACATCCAAAGTGCCGAGTAGTAGATACAGCATAGCGAGAGATGGCGAGTGAGGAGGACTCTAGTGAGAAGACAGAGTTTGCCAAATGGAAGTACAGAGACTACTTTAACCTCGTTGAGGTCAAAGGTAAAAATGTACACGTCGAATGTACATTATGTCCCCGAAAAAAAACTTTGTCCACATCTTGTGTGAGCAACTCAAACCTACAGAAACACCTGTCGACTGCGCACGCTTCCACGAAACTAGTCGCCCAAGACATTTGCAGGTATGCTAACAAAGGAGAACACAGTGAAGGGACACCGTGTAAGCAGCAAAAGCTTGATTTTTGTCCAGCTCCCCCAAAGCTAACGCAGACAGGACTGTATGACTTGATAGGGAGATATATTGTGGAGAACATGCTTCCGATGTCAACAGTGGAGTCAGACTCCTTCAGGGCTCTGATAGACAAAATACCTGGGAAAGAAGGCGTCGGTCCGCCTTGTAGAAAGACATTCTCAAAGTACATTGATGCCGAATATGCTAAAATGAATGCTGAACTCAAAAACGAATTTGAACAGCTGGAATACTTGGCAACTACTGCAGACATTTGGACTGCACATAATAAAAGCTAGCTTGGCGTAACTGCACACTGGATACATCCAGTAAACATGGAACGAAAAAAAGTTGCCCTGGCATGCCGACGGTTCAAGGGCCGTCATACACACGAGAGCATTGACAACATTCACTCGTCATATGGCATTTCGCACAAAATAACGGCAACTGTCACTGACAATGGCTCGAATTTCGTTAAGGCTTTTAAGAAGTATCAGCCAGTTGAGGAGGATGACTCTGGGGATGAGGAAGATGATGAAGTGACTTTTGTTGATGTGAATGATGTCTTGCAAAACCGTGTGGATGAGGATGAGGATGGGATTACTTTGCCACCACACTGCAGGTGTGCATCACACACATTGAACCTTGTATCTTGTTCTGACATTGAGAAGTGGATTCTCTCCAGACCACAGAAGACACTTTACAGGAGTGCAACGGCAAAATGCACAGCCTTGTGGAATAAGGCCAGTCGTTCCACAGTGGCAGCAGAGGCTTTAGAGGATGTGGTTGCCAAGAACCTGATAGTGCCTTGCAGTACCAGATGGAATTCTTTTTATGAAGGCTTAGCTAGGATCTGTGAGATTCCCATAGTCGACCTCAACACCATCTCATCCAAGTTGGGGTCGAAAGCAATGACAGAAAAAGAGCATCAGCTCCTGAAGGAGTATTGCATTGTGATGAAGCCACTGACAGTTGCCCTAGATATCCTCCAGGGAGAGGACAACTGCTACCACGGCACGCTGCTACCTACCCTGGAGACCCTGATGATGAAAACCCTTGAGCTGAAGAGTGGACTCCAAATTCGTGGACCTGCCAGAGGCAATTGTTGAGGTAAGAGCTACATTTCTGTCTAATACATCCTTACATTATAAAAATAGATAATATAGTATTGTTCTCAAATGTGTGTGTGTGTGTGTGTGTGCGTGTGTGTGTGTATGTGATTGTATTTGTATAGACAGTCAGTCCTATGTTTTTTGCTTTTTGTCATTTCAGGCAATAAAAACAAGATTTGAAGAGGTGCTGAAAAGCGACAGTGCTGTCCTGGCTGCTGAGACTCTACCCAGGTTCAAGTTACGTTGGCTACGAACACAAGAAAGAAAGGACAAGGCCAAGGCAGAGCTGCTGGCAGTATGTCGTGCAAGTGTTAGAGATGAAGACCAGCAAAAAGGTACAAGCATGACCACACCCACATGTACCAGCTCATCTGTAGAAGATGCATTCTTCTCATTTGATGACAGCGATGACACGTCTGCTACTGCAGAAAGTCAGGTGGCCGACTATCTGACATCAGGAGCCCAAGGGATGGAATCACTTAATGGGTTTCCTCTCATAAAGAGAATTTCTCTTAAATACAACGCTGCCACTCCATCCAGTGCTCCAGTGGAGAGACTGTTTAGCCTGGGGAAGTTGGTCTTCATGCCCAAGAGGAACAGACTGTCTGACCTGAAGTTTGAGAAGCTGCTTCTCTTACGTTACAATCAGTGGTTTAAGGGGTAAATTGTTAAGATGACTGGGCTGGTTTAAAAGGTAAATTATTGAGATGACTGGGTTGGTTTAAGGGGTAAAATATTGAGATGACTGGGTTGGGTAGGTGGCTGTTTGGCGAGATTAATGTATGGAGTTTATGTTTACATTTTCAGTTCAGTTTAAAAAGCACTGAAGCCCTGTTAAGCTACACTGTATGATCAAAAGTTTTTGTGATCATTTTTCTTTATTGTTTTTCATACCTTAAACAAAAAAATACATGTAAGGCATATGAAACGATGCAATAAATTCAAACCTCTGTAATGATACCCGTCTTTGCTGTCCTGTTCATGGCCGGGGGGGGGGTGGGGGGGTGGGGGGGGTGTAGCAGGGGCAAGTAATGCAATAGTTTTACTTGATTACTACTTAATTTTACTGGTAACTAGTTACTTTTATAGTGGAGTAACTCAGTTAGTAACTCAGCTACTTTTTTGGAGAAGTAACTAGTAACTATAACTAATTACTTTTTTAAAGTAACGTGCCCAACACTGCAGCTAACACATTCTCTGAACCTTTCTTATGCCAGATGTCCAGGTTGTAATCTTGCACAATCAGAGCCCACCGCATGAGGCTCTGGTTCTGATTGTACATGTGGGACAGAAAAACGAGCGGGTTGTGATCAGGGAAGACTGCAACTCGCAAAGGACTGGACCCAATGTACACTTCAAAGTGTTGAAGTGCCAACAACAAAGCAAGGGTTTCTTTTTCAATGGTGGAATATCTAGTTTGGTGCTTGTTGAACTTCCGGGAAAAGTAACTCACCGGGTGGTCAACCCCGTCTGCATCCCCCTGCAACAATACAGCACCTGCTCCCTCAGCACTGGCATCCACCTCTAACATGAAAGGGCGAGAGAGATCAGGAGCAGCGAGCACAGGAGCATAGCTTAGGAGAGACTTAAGGCTTTCAAAGGCATGCTGACACTCAGGAGTCGGCACATGCCGAAAGCCATCGCAGTGTATTGTAGGAAATGATCAGGAGTTACAAAGGCGAAGATTTTGGAGGCGCAGTCAGTCAGGATCTATGCAATCCTCTGTTCGTGGCAGAGGATAACAGTCAGGGACGGTAACCGCATTTACTTTTCGAAAATCTGTTATGAATCTGTTTTGCTTCTACAAGACACGGTGAACTCCAGGGACTAGAACTGGGCACGGCTAAACCATGTTGTAAGAGGTATTTCTTCATCATTTCCCATTTCACAGGATTAATACGGTAAGGATGCTGATTAATGGGTCGAGCATCCTTAATATCAACGTCATGCTTAATGACCGTGGTTCATGTTGGAACCTCGCCAAAGAGACAGGGGAATTCACCCACCAAATCTATCGCATCATGTTGCTGCTCCTCGGACAAATGTCCTAACACAAAAGGCAATACTTTTAGCATTTCACTATTTGGCAGTCTCACAGTCTGGTGAGACCCGTGACGCATCTTCAGATCATCATTGGCTGCTTGTAGACTTTCTGACACAATCAGCGCACAGCTGCGTGGAATTACAGGCGTTTGGACAGAAGTGGACTTTTCCCATTTCCAGTTGGGACCTTGGAATAGTAACACTTCAACATGTTCACATGACATACACGCTTTTTGCGTTTTCTCTCAGGAGTGGCAGTAAAATAGTCTGTGTTTATATACAAGTGTCTGTGTCTGTGATAACATATGGACCGGAAAATTTGGCTGACAGAGCAGAACCGGGAATGGGCAATAATGCCAAAACTTGGACACCAACGCAGAAATGCCGGGGAACAGTGGTGTGATCACACTGACGCTTCATCACAGCTTGTGAGGCTGAAAGTGATTCTTTCGTGAGAGAATCGGCATGATGCAAACGCTCACGAAACTTACTAACAAAGTCTAACATGTTCTCCTTCGGAGGAGATTCGGACGCTAGGAACTGGTCTCGCGAGGATTTCAGTGGACCGTGAGGAGTGTGACTGAAGACGAGCTCATTGGGACTAAAACCCAAGGATTCCTGCACAGCCTCATGGGCTGCAAATAACTCGAAGGGAATTCCCTCATCCCAGCTTCGCTCTGTTTCTAGGCAGTATTTGCGGAGCATAGATTCTAATGTCTGATGCCACCGCTCCAGGGCGCCCTGACTCTCTGGATGATATGCGCTGGATACTGCCTGGCTGATGTGCAATGTCTTAAGGACCTGTTTGAATAAGTTAGACTGAATATTTGTGCCTTGATCTGTCTGGACTACACGGGGAAGACCGAAGGTGGAGAAAAACTTTGTTAAAGCTTTTGCCCTGGAGCTGGAGGTTATTTTGCGCAGCAGAACAGCTTCAGGGAAACGTGTGGCGGCGCAGATAATAGTGAGTAAATACTGGTTTCCACTTTTTGTTCGTGGCAAAGGGCCCACACAGTCAATTATCACTCGCTCAAACGGCTCACCTAGTGTGCAGGGATGGCATGCAGTGGCGCAGGAGGAATAGGCTGGTTTGGTTTGCCAGCAATTTGGCATACGTGATAGCAGCGACAGTGCTTGGCTACATCAGTTTTTAGCCCTGGTCAAAAGAAATGCTTAAGAATAAGCCTGTAGGTCTTTGTTACCCCCAAATGGCCCGACCATTGACTTTCCTGTGCTATTGAGAGGACATGCTGACGGTAAACAGAGGGTACTACTATCTGATACACAGAACTCTAGTCATAACTTGAGGTTTGGGGAGGCGACTGTTTTCGCACCAAGACATTATTATCAAGCAGATAAACCACATTTCCACCACTTGCTTTGTCTGCACTCACGTTTGAGAAGCACTTCTGCAGCGTTGGGTCAGCCCATTGAGCAGCACACAGATGTTCTCTGGTCTCAAGGCAAGACAATCAGGCGATAGCGCATCGGGACTGTCGGAGCGTGCCAGCTCCGCAGCGCTGTCGCTCGAAGCTGCAGAGTGACTCTCAGTTTTATTTCCCAGTTCACTCCCTCCTGAAAAAGCTGACATTCGAACACTGTCAGATTTCGTCAGTATTTTTCAGTGCTTGTGCACGAGTGACGACAGATGAGGGAAATAAATCAGTGCGTGTCTCTGCCGAGATCAGTGCGCTGCGGGGAATCCAGCACTTCCAGCGCAGGAATCACCTTGCCGCCAGCTATATCACTTTCCCATTAGAAATGGGAAAAAACCTGTGACCAATTTGGGCTGCACATGAATGCGGTGTACAGGTCAGAGAACGTATCCCATCTCAATGCCACGTAACACGGCACCATACCCGCATGCTGACTGATCAGGAAATGGCAATACGTTTGCAAGAATCACTGATTGTGATCCCCCCGTGTCTCTGAGTATTTGCACACGCTGTTGATCGCTGGTCTCACCTGTTAGTGATACCAGGCCTTCAAATATGAATGGCTTGAAACATTCATCTGGTGTTTTGCGGTTTAAAGTGACATTGTTAACACTGGCTTTTGTTTTAATCAAACCAATGCCCTTCGGCTGCAGTGCACCATGGGAAGGTGCAGGTGCACCATGACAAGACTGCTGCTCTTTGCGTTTGAGTGCTAAGCAGTTGGTGATGACATGTCCCGATTTGTGACAATAAAAACATTCTCTTTCCTCTCTCCCTGGACTAGGAGGTTTGGGAATGCTGTTCTGAGCGGCTGGTGTATACCGGGGCTTAACAGCAGAGACTGACTAAAAAACAGCCTCGATTTCCAGCCATTTAGTCTCGAGCTGGAACTCTCTCTCCTGTGTCTTCTCCTGAGCATCCATTTAGAGAGGCACAAGCCGTACTCTCAGCTTCGCATCACCTCTGGAGCCAGTACTGATAGACAGGGAGGTAGCGTGAACAGCGTTTGTGGCCGCTCAGCCACTCCAGTCTCTGCCCCTGAGACTGTTTGAGCACTGGGAGGAGCATCTTCCGCTGGCCCTGACTGCGCCAGCACCTCGATGATCTCCAATTCTACCAGCTTATCAAGAATGAGAGTTTTAAGCTCCTTTCTGAGAATTTGTTTCAGGAATAAGAGACTGAAATAATTCGCAATTTGCGCCAGATCATCTTTGCGGCAGCAATTTGTCCAACAAGGGACTGGCAGAAAACTGTTGCAAATCGAATGACATGTTTCACTACCACACACACACAGTTACTAACACAAAAAAACAATGGTTGTTGTCATGGACGATCACTTGGACATTTACAATTGAAATCTAGAATAATCTCAAAGCCATTAAGATGAGAAGGTAGATTTGAATGAAATGTTAGAATTTTAAAGCTCCCCTAGTCTGCTCCTGACAGCGTATTACTGGATAATCCAGCATCACAAATATCATTGAGAACATATCACGCTTTCTTGAAGGGTTCTCAATGGTACCATGAATGGTTCCTAGTGATGGTGATCCTAAATGGTCCAAAGTCACAGAAACATTTGAGGTCCCTTGCAGAATCCTTTTTGTTCAGAGGGTGTGAGGAAGATGGAAAAAGGGAGTGAGAGTGAGTGAAACAGAGAAAGGTCAATATCATTATTTCAAAACAGGCACTGAGTCACAGTGGACAGACATGCAAACAGACCATGTCATGATGAAAACCGGTTTGACCTTATTTGTGTCTTAACCATATATGATAAAACGCTTTTGAAACAACACGGTGTGTGTGTGTGTGTGTGTGTGTGTGTGTGTACTTGTACAGCTATGTTTATGAGAACCAATTTCAGTTTTAGACCTTGGGAATGAGGATATTTTTGGAAGGTGAGCATTTGGCCACTCCACTCCTCATTTTCAGACAGACCTTCAAATGGCTTTTTGAAGGTTAAGAATTCATTTTAGGCTAGAGTTAGGGTGGGGCCTTGGCTTAAGCATTAGTTGTGATGGTTTAAGTCAGGGTTAGGTGCTAGAGAATGCATTTTGTCGATGAGTGTCCTCACAAAGACAGAAGTCCAACTCTGTGTGTGTGTGTGTGTGTGTGTGTGTGTGTGTGTGTGTGTGTGTGTGTGTGTGTGCCAGCGTGTTTTACTCATGTAGTGGGGGACATAAATCTTTTTACATAGTCATTGTGGGGACTTGCCTTCCTTATGGGGACAAAACACCAGCCCCCATAACGTAAATTATTAGGTTTAAGGGTGAAAACTTAGGTTATAGTTAGGTTAGGGTTAGGGTAAATCTCCATGAAATAAAAAGTCTGTGTAATGTCCCCTAAAGTGATAGAAACACGATGTGTGTGTGTCTGTGATGGTGACTGTTTGTGTGCCTATGTGTGTGTCTGCTAGTTCCTAATCCGCCTCTTCAGAATGACAGTCCAATCAAAGATGGGGGTGGCTGGCTGGTTGGTTTGGTTGGTGGTTGAATAATATAGAGGAACTAAAACTTCATTGGTCTTTTTATCTGGGAGTCCCCATGTAAAGACACCGTTGAACTTGGACAGGTGCTAAGAGGAGCTGGAGAAACAACATTGGAATCTATCCTGGACTCACAAAGAACAAAGACATTGTTACAGAGCCATTTGTGGAGATGATCAGAGGAGACCTAATTCACAAAAGCAGCATATCAAGTTATGCTTAAGTTGGAACAGACTTTTTATTTTACTTGCTTTTATAGCAAAAAAAACTTCTGTGTTGTGCAGAGGATTTACTTGAAGCTGTGGCAGACCAGAGGACCACAGTGTAGAGTGGCAGGTAAGAGGCTAACAGCTGTATGAAGAAAGAATTACTTGTGGACAACTGGAACCAGAACACAAAGTGGATTCTGCCTGGTAGTGTTTTGATTCAGTGGGAGTCTGACAGGACAAAGAGCTGAAACAGTGCTGCATCTCACTTGACTCACAGGATACCTCTGCAGTTCAAGGGTGTGTGTTTTTAAGTTGTGTCCGTTCTATGGTTAAAGCCTCTGTGAGTAAATCTCTTTTTTTTCTGAGTTTATGAGACTGGATTAATGTATCAAGCCAGGAGGACATCATACTCAAGGAGCACAGACCGTCTACGGATTTCAGATGCATCTTTACATGTTCACTTAAATGCGAGAATTTATGAAAATTTGTTTTCTTTTACTTTTCTTCATCAGTAATTTGCCAGTTGTT